>NC_064809.1:12468883-12497764 GCF_023721935.1 Panthera uncia | reverse complement strand
GTCACACAAAATCCACTGTGTTCACACGGGGTTATTGACAACAGCCAAAACATGGAGGCAGCCCAAGTGTCCATCAACACGTGAATGGATAAGCAAAACGTGGCCTCTCCGTACGGTGGAATGTTATTTCGCCTTGAGAAGGAAGGATATTCTGCCACCTGCTATAACAGGGATGAACCTTGAGGATATTATGCTAAGGAAGAAAAGCCAGGCACAAAAGGATAAATACCGTAAAATCACCCCTATATGAGGAACCTAGAGGAGTCAGACGGGAGCGATGGAAAACAGAATGGTGGTTGCAAGGGGCTAGGGGAGGAGGGGTGGGGAGTTGTTGTTTAATGGGAACAGAGTTTCTGTTTGCTAGAGGAAGATGTTGTGGAGATGGGTTGTGTAACAGTATGCCTGATATATTGTATGTGTCCGATACGTTCACCTACTCATTATGCTTCACAGTGTTGAACTGGATACCTACAAGCTGTGAAGATGGTCGGTTTTATGAGTATTCTCCCACAATTGGAAAGTTTTCAAATTACATTAAATTCACCGCAGCACGAGAGCCTGCGTGCCAAGGGTGATTGAGGTACGCCTGGCAAATGTTACAGAAATCCGGAGGGAAAAGAGACCATTTGGCGGTGGTGTGGTCAGGGAGGGCCTCCTGGAAGAAGCGGGCCTTGAACAGGATAAATTTACATGGGGAGGGGGAGGAGAGAGGATGGTGTGGGCAAAAGTTTAGGAAGTCAAAATGAGCTTGGCGTTTCCCTTACACCAATACAAAAAGATTGAACAGAAGTGAGTTCTTTTGTAGGGAACTGGGTAGAGTGAGTTTGCATAGATAAATTGGATCTAGAGTCAAAGGGTGGCCTGAAATACCAGGCTGGCATTCAGCAACTGACACCATTTAGAAGGTTATTATAATAATTCACAGGTGAGGTAATGAGGGTCTGAAATAATAATGAACATATAGGACACTCACTTGGTGCCAGGCACTGCCTACGCACTTTGTGTAGATTGAAGTGAACACATTTAATCCTCAGAACAGTCCTGGGACGTGGGTACAGTCACCATCCCCATTTTGCAGCTGAGGAAACTGAGGCACAGAGAGGTTAGGTAACTTAGAAACTGACTGGATTTGAGAGATCAAGGTGGGGGTACAGAATGGCTGTAAAGCTTTGCAGAATAGGTGGATAGACCTTGAGAAGGTTGGGTGGTTTTTTTAGAGAAGAAAGAAACTACTTTTAATAATGACATCAAGGTGAATGTTTTAAGGCAGGAATCCAGTTCCTGGATCTTGCTGGTGATTTTATTTTATTTTTTTTATTTTTTTATTTTTTAAATTTTTTTTTTTATATTTTATTTATTTTTGAGACAGAGAGAGACAGCATGAACGGGGGAGGGTCAAAGAGAGAGGGAGACACAGAATCTGAAGCAGGCTCCAGGCTCTGAGCTGTCAGCATAGAGCCGGACGCGGGGCTCGAACTCACGGACCGTGAGATCATGACCTGAGCCAAAGTTGGACGCTCAACCGACTGAGCCACCCAGGCGCCCCTTGCTGGTGATTTTAGAGATGAAGATACGCTCAGAGAGATTGTAGTTTGTCCGCGAGCATCTGTCTGGGATGTAGTCGAGCATCTGTCTGGGATGTAGTCGTGTTGAGTTTAAAGAGACAGTATGATATGTGAGCGATGGTGAAATATTGTGGGGAAAATCGGAGAGGAGACAGGGTACCACCGATCATCCAATTCCTCTCTCTGGGTTGTGCCAGGGTGGCTCACAGAGGTCACCTGGAAGGATCATCGTCTTGGGGACATGCCTACAGCACTTCAGAGCCCTGCGTCCGCAGGAAGTGTTCTTTGATCGTGTCCCACGTTGGAAAGCGGACCAGTCATTAGGCAGGGCTCGTTCTGGAAGCCCCCATGTGCCGGGTCTGAGCACATTTGCCACCGGAATAGTCCAGAGCCCTGCAGAACTCAGATCGGGGTGGCAGAGTGAGACCACAATGCCAAAGAGCTACCCTGCCCTTTCCCCTGAAGAATGTGACCGAAACCCAGGCTTCTAAGCCCCAGAAAGGCCATCTTGCTAACATCATGAGCAGCTCCATCAGGCAGCACATTTTGAGAGGGACATTTACAAAGAGGTTCCATTTGTCATGCATAAGGAGGAATAAAAACGTAGAAGGACAAATGAAAAAAGAACCTGAGGAAAAAAAGAAACTGCAAAGGGGGAAGCTCTCGAGTGAGCATAGTTAATTACAGACTGGGAGGAAGCCAGACTTAAATGCACTGACCTCATCAGGCCAGGACAGCCCAGTGACCCAGAGCGGCCGGCTTCTGACCTGACATGCGCACAGCTTGCCTGGTATGTCCTGTAGGGCTCGACTGGGCCACCGGCTGCCTTTCTGTCTTTGCTCCCCGCCTGGCCCCTGCAAAGCCCCACGAATGTTTACAGCGCAAGTAACCAGCAAAGTGCAATCAGCAAGGCTTCTGTAAACATCCCTTCCAAGTACATCATGGCCCAAAGCTTTGTGCTTACCCAGCAACTTTCTCTAAACGAGTTTAAGAAATGTTCGGAACCATGTAGCACATTAATCATCACGGTGTCGAGGTGGGATATTGTCTCAGGTTGCAAGATCAGGAAATCACAGAGCTGAAGCCTTAAGTGGTTTTTAAACCAACCATACAGAGAATTAGAGAGTAATTGATACGCTGCCTGAATCAATCAGGGTAGGCCGGGTTATGCTGGGATGACACACAGCCCCAGACGTCACAGGGGCTTAACGGTGCAGTTTGTTTCCCGCTCACACTACACATCCATCAGGCCCGTGGGGCCAGAGTCTTCCTTCTCACCGATGCGGCACCTTCCCTCGGCCGTGTCGCCGGTCACCGTGACAGCGGAGGAAGAGAGTGTGGCTTCCACAGGAGCCTCAGATTCAGGAGCTGTCCCCTCCGCATCTTCTGGGATCTGTTATCCTCCCCTTCAGTGCCTTTATTTCCCTCTTCGTAAACTGTGGCTAATAAATTTAGGCTTTTCACGGAGCATGGCACATAGGACCTCTGATAGCCTTTGTATGAAAGTAACGGGACTCACCCTTTTCACTTTTTAAACAAGATATGCATACGGTTCTTTAAAAGAGGTAGTTGGAGGCAATAGAGGTTATCCTGGTGGTGCGGCTAGAGCTCAGAGCCTTGTGGTTGCCTTCAGTTTACGACTCGCCGAGAAAATTCGTTTTCTTACTGCGGACAGGGTTGTGGTTACAGGGTAAATCACAGGGCTGTGTCACCACAGAGCAGCCACAAGTCTGTCACGAGGCTCCTAGGATGGCATCCATTACTCTGGTGATTTCTTCAGCATGTCAAGTCCGTTCTTAAGCTCTGCCGACTCAGAAACATGATGGTTCATCCTCGGGGGAAGATTCCCATTACCCGAGTTCAAAGTACCGACGTGTAAATCCATAGTGTGAGTGTACTGGCTTCAGGTGAGTGATATCACCCTCACCCACACAGGGCCCTCAGGGCACAGGGGCCTTTGACTTCTCACCCAAGAACTGAGTCAGCAGAGGCAAGATGGCAGAGACGTGATGCACGTGGCCCTTGGGTCTGGCCCGACTTTGTCTGGAATCCTGGCTTTGCTGTGAGACGCAGGACGGCCTGCCTGATCTCTCCAAGTCTCAGGATCTCCATTGGCAAAAAGAATGATAGACTTTTATGCTAGATGGTAAGGCGGTCATATGGGAGAGTTACTCAGCACCATATCTAGGACTCAGCATTGCCTCAGTGAATTCTTCAGAAGGAGTGGCGTTAGAAGGAGAGTTACATGGATGAGCATTTCATATGGTCAGCTAGAGTTCCAGGCCTCCACGTCCGCCGTGTAAATGGCCTTACTTCCGGGGCCTCAATATGCAAGGCCTGTCGGCTAAGACCACGTTTCCTTCCCCCTGCATTCCCCTCCCCACACACACCTTCCACTCACCCCGCCCCTTCCATAGAACGATTACTATGCTTAATCACGTTCTAGAAAAAATTATACCAGCCCTGAGAGTAATTCTTTCGCTTCCTGGGTAAGTTTCCGTGTCTCTGATCAGTTCCGTTGAGATGTTGGCTTTAACGTTTAACTCTCAAAGGGAAGGAACTACTACTCCTGTCATTTCCAAGTTTGGGCCAGAAACCTCCCCATAACCCCCAAGAACCCACAGTAATCACCCCGTATTGTAAGACCAGTGTGACCCAGCGTGCTCACCTCCCCCACCTCTGTCCCACTCACAACACTTGACTTTAAGTGACTTTTGCCACTTAGAAAAAACTCGGATCCATTCTGAGTGCAAAGAGATTTCTCACCAGTCAGGATGCTTTTCCATATGTGACACGGGCTTCACAGGCATCCCGAAAGATTATCAAAAATGTTGTGAGCATTAGCAGGCGTCATAGAAATCCCGTGACTGCTTTGAAAGGAATGGCAGTCATTTGGACAGATAAAGTATGGCGCCCAGCAATTTAAAAATCCGCCGTAGTATCTTCCAAATTCAGGCATGGCCTGTGCATCACATGCTCTGTATCTGGGTGGCCGGGGACCCCCTGGTGCTGGCAACGGCCTGTACCTTCACGAGCCCTGTCATTCCCAGGCGCTTTCGTCGGTAAATTGATGGTCACTGAGGCCCAGAGGCTGCCACCCTGTGAGCCCAGGAGGGAGACAGCAAAGGGAAACCATCTGCTTTGGCTCTTTGAAATGCACAGCAGCTCATACTCTGTGCCCCTGATAAGCACCCCTTATCGGCAGGTGCTGCGTGCTACTCATTTCTCTGTGCCCTGCAGGATTGGTTAGTGCCCGGCTCATGTGAGATGGTCAGTACGTTTGCCGAATTAAAGGAAGTGTACCTGTATTAGTCAGTTTGGGCTGCCGTAACAAAACACCACAGACTGGGGGAGCTTAAACAACAGAAATTTATTTTCTCACACTCTGGAGGCTGGAAGTTCGAGACCAGGGTGCCAACCTGGTTGAGTTCTCAGGAGGGCTCTCTTTGTGGCTTGTAGACAGCCGCCTTGGCCGCCTTGGCCCTGTGTCCTCACGTGGTGGGGAGGGAGAGCGAGAGCAATCTCTCTGATGTCTCTTCTCATGAGGTCCCTGATCCCATTCATGACCGTCCCACCCTCATGACTTCATCTAACCCTAGTTACCCTCCCAGAGGGGCCACCCCCAAATACCACCACAGTGGGAATTAGAACTTCCACATATGAATTCGGTACAGTTCATAGCAACACTCAAAAAGTGAAACAAGAAGGCGCTTGGGTGGCTCAGTCGGTTAGGTGTCCGACTCTTGATTTTGGCTCAGGTCATGATCTCGCTGTTTGTGGGATTAGGGTCCATGTCAGGCTCTGCACTGATGCAGCCTGCTTGGGATTCTCTCTGTCATTCTCTCTCTGCCCCACCCTCCCCCTTCTCCCTCTCTCTTTCAAAATAAACTTTCTTTAAAAAGCGAAATAAGAGCTGAAACTGTCACGTGACTCTTGATTGACATGTCCCTTGTGCACTCTCCTAACAGAGAAACTCAGCCGAGTAACCAGTAGAATGGAAAATATACTCGGGAAGCTGTATCGATGGGCATAAATGCCCACACGTGTATACACACAAAGAAAAAAACACAAGGTTTTTTCTCTTCTGGAATCTTTGGTTTCACTCTGATTGGAGACCCAGCATGTATGGTTGGAGTGCAGTAATTGTCAGAAGGACCATGGCTTTGCAGATACCTGATCTGGAAGCTGATTTAGAAATAACTACTCCCATTAGCCACATGTCTCCTTCAGATGGCCTTTCCCTCCTCTGCCCCCACCTCACAGCCTGGCGCTCTGAGGTCATCTCGACCCCAGTTGACCAAGGGGAACGATGTATTGACCATACGGCATCTACAGTATTTTCATGCCGAAAGTTCTGGCATGCTCTTTTGGATTGGCAGAGATGTTTTGTTTATTTGAGAGAGAGGTACAAAGCAGGGGAAGGGGCAGAGATGGGGGGAGAGAGAACCCCAAGCAGGCTCCGTGCTGTCAGCGCAGAGCCAGATGCAAAGCTCGAACTCAGAAACTGTGAGGTCATGACCTGAACTGAAACCAAGAGTCGGTGCTTAATCGACTGAATCACCCAGGAGCCCCAGTTGACAGAGATGTTTAAAAAAGAGTTTATGATAAATAACACTCTCATCTAAAGACTTCTCCTTTGGAAAGGCAGCTGGAGGGTGAGTTTGTAATTTTTCTTCAATTCTACTGCCCAGGTTCTTTGACCTTAATTTTAACATTCCTGGAGGGAGGGTACTTTTATTGTTTGGATTTAAAACTGTGGAGCTTAGGGGCGCCTGGGTGGCTCAGTCGGTTGAGCGTCCGACTTCGGCTCAGGTCATGATCTCACGGTCTGTGAGTTTGAGCCCTGCATCCAGCTCTGTGCTGACAGCTTGGAGCCCGGAGCCTGCTTCAGGTTCAGTCTCCTTCTCCCTCTGCCCCTTCCCATGCTCTGTCTCTCTCTTTCTCTCTCTCAAAAATAAATAAAACCTTTAAAAAATCACTTGCATTGATGTCCTTGAGCTTTGAGACATTCCATTTAAAAAATTACATCAACCTGAGATTGTGTGTCTGAGGATGAGTCACCTCTACTCACTCGTCCCTTTTCCGTCTCATTCTCCCTCCAGCCCAAGCTTTTGGCCAAGGAGCTCCTGGACCTCGTGGCATCGCACTTCAACCTGAAGGAAAAGGAATACTTCGGAATAGCCTTCACAGATGAGACGTAAGTGCTACCCCAAGCCCTCGGATCCTACAGGGAAAGTCCCAGCTGTCAACAGCGGAATCTGCTTGCAGGCCGCTTGGGTCCCGCGGTATGGGGTCAGTCCAAGTTCATCATCCAAATTTCAAAGACCTTGTGATCATGCCTGGAACGGCCAAAGGATATAATTAGGGTGATGCTAATATAAAATTATTAGGTAAACTAGTTCTCACAGTCAAGCAGGTTCGTGTTCAGAACTGAATTGTGTATTTTTTCTAAAGTGGATTCGAATGGGTTTGTTTCCTATTAAAGTTAAATGAAAACTTCTGGAAATTAAATATTTTCTCTCCAGTGTTAGAGTAACAATAACAGGAAATGAATTTGATGATAAATTCAAATGAAAAGTATCTGTGCGTTTCACTGTCTCGGCTGAAGTCGAATATAAAAATCGAAAATTCGTATCATCCCTCTGGTGAAAAGTACATTTGTTTTCAGTGGTTTTCAATTTGGCTCTGTAAAGTGGCATTTTGCAACACAAGTAAGAAATATCTTTACTAAAATTTCAATTTCCTTCTTTTTTTTTTTTTAATTTTTTTTTAACGTTTATTTATTTTTGGGACAGAGAGAGACAGAGCATGAATGGGGGAGGGTCACAGAGAGAGGGAGACACAGAATCTGAAACAGGCTCTAGGCTCTGAGCTGTCAGCACAGAGCCCGACGCGGGGCTCGAACTCACGGACTGCGAGATCATGACCTGAGCCGAAGTCGGACGCTTAACCGACCGAGCCACCCAGGTGCCCCTCAATTTCCTTCTTAATGTACTCTTTGCAAAAGAGAGTACCAGCACAGATTCCTAGAGAAGATGCAAAAAAGGAAATGGTTCATGATCTTCTTCCCCTTTGTGTACACACACACACACACACACACACACACTCTTTCTCCTCCGAATATTTGGAATTACAGAGATGATTTCCTAGAATACTGGCAGATAAGGGTTAGGTGAGTCACTGGACAAGACAGTACAGGGAAGGCCAGGCCCCACCAATCAAGATGGTGCCATCAAGGCCAGACAAGTTCAGAAGCCGGGACAGGAGGCGCCCACATTGGGATGAGCATAGGTCGTCAGCTGTATCTGCACATGGGTACATTTAGCCTCAGGAGCTGGCCATCTGATTTATTACCTGAATCGGACAGCGTGAGTCAAAGGGCACATAAACTAGGACCATCTTGGACTGAACTGGAACATTTGCCTTCCACACTGGCAGCATTTCAGGCAGAGGTGTGAGCAGGTTGCAGGCGTGGGGAGCAGAGCCACACGGTCCTCAGGAAAGCCGGGCGGAGCCAGGTCAGCCTGTCTCCTGGAGCCCGTAGGGAACTGAGCAGGAAGGAAAGCCGGAGTGTTAGTCCTGGTCTAGAATGATCACTGGGCCTGGAAGTAGGACCAGTAAGCACGGCTGGGAGCTGGAGGGTTCTGGTGGGAAGGAGCCAGCCCGGTAAGAAAACAAATCCTTTAAAACAAATACACACCGAGAGCGTCCACTTTCACAAATGCAGATGTTTTCTGCCCCTTTTCCTGAGAATCACTGTGAAACCCTCTAAATTGCTTTTCATGCATTTCACTAATTAGAAGGAAACCAGAAGTTCCAATTAATCATATCCCATTGTTCACGTTGCCCAAGTATGTTTACTCTTGTTAAAACATCCGTGAACTCTCCATGAGTCCCAATTAGACTTCCCTTTTGAATAAACAAGAATCATAGAATGAGCATGTCGTGCCAGGCCAACGAGGAGGAAATACTCCTGTTGAATGTTGCACATCACTGCCTGAACAGCACGGGCTGGAAGGAAGGTAGAAAGTCACCCTCCTCCCGAGAGAGAGGACAGCACAAAGCCGCACGGTGCCGAAAGGACAGTGGGATCAAACAGGGCAGTGCACTTGGCCTATCAAACGGCCCGTCTGTCGTGGGACTTCGCGTTCCTGGTTCTCTGGGCTGCCCAGGAAAGCGTGAGTGTGCCCCTGCGTGTGTAAGTGTGAGGCCAGGCTGGCAGAAAGCGTCCTGCTCCCCTTGAGTGATGGGATCGGAGGCAGTCCTGGGGAGGATGTGAGCCATCCTCTGGCATGGGCAAGGGAGAGCGTAGCTGTCACCATCCCCTTCACCCGAGGCCGGGTAGGAGGGCCCATCCAGCGAGTGTAGGAGTGGGAGGCAGCTGGCAGGAGCTCCGTGGGCGAGGACCGCGGCTGCCAGGTGGGCCTGACTCACTGGGAGTCGGCCAGTGCCAGGGGCCCCATGAAAATCAAGAACAGGGGCCCCCAAGGGACCGGGACAAGGAGACAGAAACAAAAGAATAGCCATGACTCAGGGCATAGTCAGCTGTGGCCTGGCAACACCTGGGGCCAACAGATGGCAGCTGATGTCCTCATTCATTATCGGAACTTTTGTCCTTTTTCCTGGTAGGAAAGAGGTCAGCTACCACCAGAACGTAGTGCCTGTGGCTGAGACCCGGCCTCGTTGGTGGTCATATGAGGTCATATGCCTCACTCTGGGTGCTTCCAGACTAACACAGGCTCTTTAATAAAGTGTGTGTCTGAATTGTGGGTGTGTACTCTGATGTGGAGTGTGTGTGTGTGCGCACACGCGTGTGTGTGTGTGTGTGTGTGTGTGTGAGAGAGAGAGAAAGATTTATGCAGGTGCACACTGTGTCTCTTATAACAAAATGAAATTGAAGTTTTATCTTTTATTACAGCCCATGGTATACTCCGTGGGTTTGCATATTTCCTAATGCAAACCCAGCAAGACTAACATTTGGAAAGTGCTTATGAGCCATAAAGTTCTGTACCCAGTGCAAGGTACCACGGGCCCTATCATGATTCCTTACGGTAGAATATATGACTTGTAGGTCGTATGTTGCCCCTGAGCCCTTTAAATTTTTTTTTTTAACGTTTTTTATTTATTTTTGAGACAGAGAGAGACAGAGCATGAAGGGGGGAGGGGCAGAGAGAGAAGGAGACACAGAATCGGAAGCAGGTTCCAGGCTCTGAGCCATCAGCCCAGAGCCCGACGCGGGGCTCGAACTCAAGGACCGTGAGATCGTGACCTGAGCTGAATTCGGACGCTTAACCGACTGAGCCACCCAGGCGCCCCAAGCCCTTTAATATTAACTGCCGTTGATGACATTTTGTAGGATCTGGATGGGGCTGGAGAAGAGCTACATAAAAGCAAAATGAAGACAGGAGATTGGAAGTTTCTCTAAGCTTTTCTCACACCATAAGTTGTATCCTTTAATAAGGTGCCTAAGTCCACAGGGCACGACTTTGTGCCAACAGATATTTAATATTGTCAGCTAATCCGCACTTGTGCAGTGTTAGCACTAGCTTCGCCTTGTCCTCTTCTAATCCAACTCCAACTTTTTTATTTTGAAAGAATTAGGTTCATAAGAGTTGGCAAAGTTAGCACAGAGTTCCCGTATACCCCTCACCCAGCTTCCCCAAATGTTAATAGCTTACCAACTGTGTTACATTTCTCAAAACAGAGAGATTACCATTGGTGCTAGTTTACTATTGTTATTGGTACTAAACTATAGACTTCATTTAAATTTTACCAGTTTGCACCAATGCCCTTTTTTCTTTCTGTTCCAGGACCCAGTCGCATTTAGTCCCCTTTTATTTTATTTTACTATTTGTTTGTTTGTTTGTTTGTTTGTTTGTTTTAAGGAGGCTCCACACCTAGGATGGAGCCTAATGTGGGGCTTGAACTCACGACCCCGAGATCAAGACCTGAGATCAAGAGTCAGGTGCTTAACCGACTGAGCCACCCAGGTGTGCCTCCCCCGCCCCCAACACACCTTTTATTTATTTATTTTTTATTTTTTTTAACGTTTATTTATTTTTGAGACAGAGAGAGACAGAGCATGAATGGGGGAGGGTCAGAGAGAGGGAGACACAGAATCGGAAACAGGCTCCAGGCTCCGAGCGGTCAGCACAGAGCCCGACCCGGGGCTTGAACTCACGGACCGTGAGATCATGACCTGAGCCGAAGTCGGCCGCTTAACCGACTGAGCCACCCAGGCGCCCCCACACCTTTTATTTTTTAATGACTATCACAAAGAGTTATCCATGGTCATCTGTAAATGGCCTGAATGCTGGTGATCCAAACAATGACATTTTGGCAGCCTTTAAAACATTCTGAAACAACCTAAGAGCCCAGCCTCAATTTGGTCTTAAAATAATTATGTTTTGCTAGAGTCACAGTTCTCAGCTTTAACTGCACACTGGCGCCTAACAGGACATTTTATAAAATCCCGGTGCCTGGCCCCCACCCCACCCCCATATTCTGATTTAATTGGTCCGGCTGTGGCCTAGGCATCAAGATCTTTCAAAGCTCTGCCATTGATTATTTAAAGTTGCCAAGTTTGAAAACCCCTGTTCTAGAAAGACAGGAAAGTTGGTGTGAATTTTCTCTGCTTCCTCCTATTATCCAAGAAGAGAAGCCGAGTTCACTCACGCTTTGAATATCTGGGGCCACATATGACCAATTATGTCATGAAACACGCCAGGGACCTACACAATTACAGGCTCCCTCCATCCCGGGGAGACTCGGGAAACCTAACGTTTAAGAATAAACTCATTCAGATGTAGTGTTTCCATGAGCACGTATGGTATAACTGAAATGTTCATTTATCAGTCATTGGCGCCATCATTTCAGGAATGTTCTTTATACATTTTATTTTTGACTTATTTCCTTGCTGTTTTAACACCAAAGTTTTGTTTGGTGTTTTGTTTTTGCTTTCAGAGCCCGTGGTTCTGGGTTACATAATTTAAATCAGTAAAGCCGTGTTTTTTAGTTATCTGATCTGTTTTCCATCAGCATTTTGTTTCCTCTGTTTGGGTTCCTTTTTATAGAAAAATAGTCTTGTTGAGGTATAATTGGTATACAAAGAACTATACATATTTCACGCGTGCAATTCTGTGATTTTGGACTTATGCCAACATCCTTACCACCCAAGTGTTTAATTTTTTTGGTTAACTTTTACATTGTAAATTGGTGACAGAGGATCCCATCATCAAAAGCTCCAAATAACTTTTATCCTAGGGATGCCTGGCTGGCTCAGTAGTTAGAGCCTGTGACTCATGATCTCGGGTTCGTGAGTTCAAGCCCCACAGTGAGCACAGTGCATACTTACAAAAACGATACTATATTTTAAAAAACAACTTTTAGCCTCTTTCACAGAAATGGTCAAGCATACCCCAAGCTGAAGGAATGATTTTCAGAGTATATTTAAATTTTAATTTGAATCTCCTCTGATAAATATTAAGAATGGTGTGTCAGATGCAGTAAATGAGTGTTCGTGTCCTGAAAACCTTGAGGTAGTATTTAGGAAGCTGAGGGGGAAGGAAACGTGTTTTTAGTCATCATTGCACATTTTAAGAGCCAGGTACGGCTAGAATGTATTTTCACATACCAATTAAGAAAATGACTAGTTCTCAGCCTCTTATTTAATCACAGACCCCCTTTGAAATTTGTTAACAAGTTACATTCCATTGCCTCCACCAAAGTTTATACACATAATAATTTATGCTTAAATTTTAGAGGGTTCACAGACACCATGAAGCCAGAATCCTAGCATAAGAACCAATTAAGGATTTTTTTTAACAACATGCTGTGTTTCAATTGATCACATCATTGATTGGTACTGTTTGCAGAGTCTGATTTGCCCAAATAATTTAGGTCTAAAGCGTCCGACTGGAAATGCATTGGTGGTCTCAGTGCTGGGACAGTGGGGAGACTCCTGTGCTCTGTGGTGTCCTTGAGTTCTTACTGTTGTTACTGACATTGGCGGAGGCATCTGAGAAGGGTCTAGCTGATGAGCATTCGCTTTCAAGCTTATCTACAATTTTAAAATAGAGGGGACGCCTGGGTGGCTCAGTCGGTTAGGTGTCCAACTTCAGCTCGGGTCATGATCTCGCGGTTCACGAGTTCGAGCCCCACGTCAGGGTCTGTGCTGATAGCCCAGAGCCTGGAGCCTGCTTCGGATTCTGTCTCTCTCTCTCTCTCTCTCTCTCTCTCTGCCCCTCCCCAACTTGTTCTCTGTCTCTGTCTCTCTCTTTCTAAATAAAATAATCATAAAAATAAAGCAGGAAAGCAGCTTTCCAATTGCAGGAAGATACAGCTCTGGGAAAGTAATTTTAGAAATCGGTTTGCAAATTCCCATTCATTAAATGCTCTGTCCCAGGAGACTGGGGAGAAAAATCAGTGCCAGGACTTCTGTGCTTGGGTCGTAACTGCTCCTCCTGGGAACCTGCATTCAGCGCTCATCACTACCTTGGCGATAGCCCGTGTAGACATCAGACATATGGCAAACCACACTACCTTCTATTTAGTGACCAGAGAAGGGCTTTAGGACTCTTGCTGTGTGCAGCTGAGTTAAATAAAAAAGAATGGGGCGATCTGAGGAGGACTTAGGGATCCATGCTTCCTCCTGACCTTTTCATTCCCAGTGTGAGCTCTATGGTGGAGCTCAGATCCTGGAGGTAGGCGAACAGTAAATTCAACTGTGGAGACTGTTTAGGGCAGGAGCAATAGTCTATACGTGGATGGCAGTCTCACACCGACAACCATATTGATCGATGGGGCATATGTGACGCTGACGTAGTCGTTCTTTAACCGGTGTTTGTTTAGCATCCACTGTTAAGCCCTGGAAATACAGAAATGACTAGCCTTGACCTCTTGTAGGGCTTGTATTTTTAGTTTAGGAGGTAAATAATCACATATAATGTAGGAGGTGCTATAAAAGAAAATTTGGAACAGACTTAAGAGAACATAGTATAGCAAACACTTCCTCCATAAATAAAAAAAAAAAAATCAAACCCATAAAGTCAGGGACTGAACAGCTCATTATTTACTCATCTGTTTTTCTTGATGTGCATCTTAATTTCCCTCTCTCTCTCTCTCTCTCTCTCTCACACACACACACACACACTCACTCACACACTTGAAGGCCACTGCTTGAGAGTTTCTAGCTAAACCACTCGCCCTGAGCTGTCCTCGATGAGAACACATATTTCCAACAAAGGATACGAACTAGCTCAACATTCTTCCGTTTGAAGAGAGCTCTGCCCACTCCCCCCCATCCAGTGAGGTCTGTAAGAATTTCATGCTCTTGCCGTTGGCCTTCTTTGGAAGCTCATCCCATGGGAGATGACCTGTCTACAATAAAGACCTCCCAAAGGCACAGCATATTGTTCTTCCTGGGGGTCCAAAAAGCCATCAGCTCAGAGGGACTTTTCATACACCTCCACCCTCCGGTAGCACTGTATAAACAAAGCCCTCCTTAGGGCCTTCTCTATTGAAGGTGTCAACCCTCCTACCAAAAATCCATTTGTATTATATGTAGAAGCTAAGAGCAGTGTGTTAAATGAATGCACCCAATTTCCGTTGCCCGGAAGCCGTTGCATATTTATTACTGACCCAACGGTTTGACCTTCTGCCACCGTAAACCAAATGAGTGTTATCTTGCTCAGCTTTAAAGATAGTTATCAGCCAAGCAGTAACATAAATACTCTGAGTGTCTGCTGGGCATTTTATTTTTTTATTTTTTTGCTTTGTTATTGGTAAATGCTCTGATGCGCATTCCCAAATGAAAAATCAATGGGAATAATGAAAACCAAGCTATCAGACATCTCTTAATTAAACTGAATAGAGAAAATGGTCCTTTGACCTATTTGTTCCCCATCCCACCCTGACTTCAAGAGAAAAGAAATATTTGAGGAAGGGACTTGGTGCCGAGACGGTGGGGTGTCACCTAGGCAGTGAAACGTCCTGCACGGTGAGGAGTCCTCGGTACTGGTGGCTGTAGCAGATGTGACTTTGAACCAAATACGAGAGCAGAAGATATGTTCACAAACCCAAAATGGCGGCCTGGAGTTTCCAGTTTACGTTTTAATCCGTCTTTTAGCTTCTGCCCAGATATCAGGCAGTTATCATAAGGGACCTTGGATGAGTCACCTGTCCCTTTAGTCTTGCCTTTGTAAGCAGCTTGCAGCGAGGAGATTTTTGCAGGCCCTTAGAATGGAGTGGGCCGGCTTTCTTCCACCTAGGGTCCCAGGGCTCCGGGTGCGGGGACCTCCACCTGTCCGTGGTTATCAGAACTCCGCATGTGTGTGCGTCAGGCCACACATCCCTCAGTTGTGGGTTGAGGAGTTCAAGTAGAAGAAGTGGAGAAAAGGAGTTCATTTTTCCTCAGAGGCTGGCTATTCAATTTGGGTGGATTCTGGCCTTCTCGTTCTCTCTGCTTCCTGACCGTTTTCTTACTTTCTAGCTATTCAGTTGCTTGGTAACTGCGAAATCAATATATGGCTGCAAAGAAAGGAATTTCCAATTAAATAAACCGCCATTCTTTAAAAAAATATTTAAGGGGCGCCTGGGTGGCTCAGTCGGTTAAGCGTCCGACTTCAGCTCAGGTCACGATCTCGCAGTCCGTGAGTTCGAGCCCCGTGTCGGGCTCTGGGCTGATGGCTCGGAGCCTGGAGCCTGCTTCCGATTCTGTGTCTCCCTCTCTCTGCCCCTCCCCCGTTCATGCTCTGTCTCTCTCTGTCTCAAAAATAAAACGTTAAAAAAAAAAAATTAAAAAAAATATTTAATGTGAGGCCGCCTGGGTGGCTCAGTCAGTTAAGTGTCTTGACTCTTGGTTTGGGCTCAGGTCATGATCTCATGGTTTGTGGGTTCAAGCCCCCTATCGGGGGCCCCATGCTCTCAGCACAGAGCCTGCTTGGGATTCTCTCTCCCTCCCTCTCCCCCCTGCCCCCCGCCTTGTGCACTTGCTCTCTTGTTCAAAATAAATAAACTTAAAAAAATGTAATGGGAGGAATGAAATTAGAGAGGGAATCTCTTCCTCAGTTGTCTTCTCTTAACACAGATGAAGAAGGGCAGGTAGCAGCCTCAAGAGTCGTGTCCACGTAACACCCGCGTCTGTGTCTCCTCGTGGACGGCGTCCCCACTTGGGGGCTCTTCACCGGGTGAATCCCTCATTCCCCCTGAGACCCGAGTCGAATCCCCGGCAGCCCGTGTGGTCAGTAATGTTGGGCCATTGGGCTGGGCTGTGGATTGGTCTTGTGAGGGTCCTTGTTTAAAAAGATGGCTCCTGCCAGACCCTCGATCACAGATTGTTGTCAGGCAAGAGATTAAAATTTAACTCTGCCTGGGCGGCGGGTGGATCGCTCTTCTCATTTTTCTCAGATTCTCTGGTAGTTTGGCATCCATACGTTCCAGAGCCAAACAGCCAAAGCTGTTGGCATCTCCCCTGTGACCCAGAGCCCAGCCCTGTGAACCAGCTTCTTTATAGAACTCTCGCACGCCGAGCCAGGACTGTCCCTGCCCTTAATTAGTTCAGGGCCCGGGACCAGACGGCTGGGGACAGCCCCGATGCCTCAGAGCCTGCCAGGATCATTGAAACCAGCCAACCCGAAGCCATTCCCCCTGCCCTGTCTTGCCTTTCCCATGGAAACCCCACTAAGGCTCTGAGTTCTCCTTATTCCTTGTCTGCCTCGTAACCAACATGGGGGCCTCCCCCCCCCCGTGGGCCTGCGTGGCCTGGTGTGCCTCTCATTGCCAGGGGAGCTCTGGATAACATTCAGCTTGGTTTTCAGCGGCGTTGACCTCTGCGTTGCCTCTAGGTCACCTTCGTAAACTGAGTTGCAGGCACAAACCCATTTCGGTGGCAGTCATCCCATCGAGGAGCACCTGCCTTTGAGCACCTAATACTTGTCAGACACTGTGCTAGGTGGTGGGGATGACTTTTTTTTTTAAGGGTTGAAAACTTACCCCTTAGAGGTAAGGTTTATATATTTTACATGATTGCATAAGAGTGTGCTGAATGCTTTGTAGATGACATGAACAGAACCCTGGAGAAGTTTGAAAGAAACCCCAGATTGAAGCAACGAAGGGAGACTTCTCTGAAAGACCGGAACTCAGCCTTGAACAGTGGCTAGTGTTTGGATAATGAGGATGGAGAGACTATTCCAATGAGGAGAAACAGCATGATGAGAGTCATAGTATAGAGCATGCATATAGCATGTGTTTGCAGGAGACTGAGCCTAAAGAGAAGATTCTGGGAGATTTTAGACACTTTCAGAGGCAGGAAGAGAGTGGCTGGAACTTATGAACCAATTATTAGGGGTAATATTTGTGTTAACACCTTCTGCTGATCACACACACACTTCTACCTTATGAGGTAGGTCTCTGTTTTTCAGATTTAAAAGGCCTGTTGGGAGACAGTATACTCAGAGAAAGTTCCGTGGGGTGAGGAAAATACAGCAGCTTGTATGCCCGGGATGGGTGCTCCAGAGGGGAGCTCAGCTCAGGCTGGTGTGTGGTGTGGGAAGGTGGGTCAAGGAAGGTTTTCGGGGGGAGGACACAGGAAGGCTGGGTCTTGAAGGGTGGGTCAGCCTTCACTTGGTGAGGAAGGAGGGGAAGGACATTCTACAGAGGAAGCAATATGAGCTAAGGCACAGAGGTTTGAAACAACATGGCCCCGTGGGGCATTATCTGCATCTCAGGTATGACCTTGGCACCCAGGCCCTCTGTTTCCAGATCCCATGTTCTAGTCGGATGGGAATTTATTCCACCTTTCTGGAAGAAGTCGATCCAGTCATTTGGTTTCGGAAACTTCCCCCCCCCCCGCCCCGTTATTTTCTGTCCTTACTCAGAGAAGAGTAACCAAAACCGAAAGGTAAAGGTAATGGGAAAAAAAGAAAATGTTTTTCTAGGTGGAGATCCTTAGGAGGGAAAAGAGCCAGAGTTCCCCAGGTGGACGCTCTTCAGAAGCAGATTCCAATGCCCTCTCTCGAGCCACGGCCATGGGCTTCATTGAGAGAGGGATTTTGTGCAAAAGGTGCAGCCTGAATGAAGTCTTCAAATGGAGGTGGAAACCTCTGGCGTGTTGCCCGCCTTGCATTTGTTGGAAGCAAGCAGAAGCTTGGAAGAGCGAGCCTTTTAATACCCTGAGTCAGGCAACGTTTGTCTCCCTTTATCCACGTAGTGAGTCCAGCCTTTCACACATGGGCGTGTATCATAAACGTGTTCCACAGCATCAGGCACCTTGAGGAGGTTTTGTGTATCAGTTGGGTCTATTCGGCACGAGCTTCCTGAGTAACTGTGATTATAGGACGCTGTCCTGCAGGCTGGTACACTGAGATTGGGTCATGAGAGGGGAGGAGAAGGTGGACCCCTCTGCTCATACGTGCTCTGTGGCTTTGCCTCACTCTGCAAAGCCCACTGTCCTCAGCGGGGCCTCCCAGGCCCTTCCCTCATCCCTTTCTACTCACAGAACCCCAACACGTCAGATTTCTTCCCACCTCAGGGCCTTTGCACGTGCTGGCCGCACTGCTTGGAACATGATTCCTCTTCTCTTCACTAAGTTGAGTCTTACTGTTTTTCAAATCTCACTGAAACGCCAGGCAGTGCTTCTAAGATCCCAGACTCCATCAGGTCCTTACATGTTCTCGTTACTCATGATCCTTGTACCGTAGGTGTTGGGTCCTAATACCATCCCGATTAGTAATTCTGCAATTAATCGGAACAGTGGTTGTCTGTCTCCCTACGAGAATATAATCGTGAGGGGAATAGGGATCATGTCTATTTGGTTCACTGCTGCATCTGCAGATCCTTTTTCAGAGAAGGTGATTAATTAATATTTACAAAAAGGAAGAAGAAAGGGAGAGAGAGAGAGAAGGAAGAAGCACACAAGCGACTCCATTTGTGTGTCATCAGATGTCTCTGTGGTTCGCTGTTTAAAATGGCTTTAACGAGGTATAATTGACATGCAATAAACACACGTTAAAGAGTACAGTTTGATAAGTTTTGACATGTGGCTGCACCCATGAAACCATCACATCAAGATAGTGAACATGTCCATCATTCCCAAAAGTTTCCTCTTGCCCCCCTAAGAGCCCTCCCTCCCACCTCCCGGGCAACCAGCGATGCACCGTCTGTCACTGGAGATCGGTTTGCACCTCCTGGGGTTTTATAAAGACATAAAATCCTTTTATGTGGCTTCTTCCACCCAGCGTCATTATTTTGAGATTCATCCATGCTGCTGTACGTCAGTAGCTCACTGTCTTTATTGGGGCAGAGTATTCCTTTCTGTAACTATGTGATGCTCATTCCCCTGTTGGTTTACATTTGGGTTATTACCAGTTTTGAGCTGTTGCACGTAAAGTGTCTGTAAATCTGTCTGTGAAGGTCTTGGCGTGGGTATAGCTTTCCTTTTTCTCAGGTAAATACCTAGGATCAGAATGTCATATGGTGGGTGTAAGTTTCATTTCTTTTTAAAGCTTATTTAATAATTTTTGGAGAGACAGCGTGAGCAGGGGAGAGGCAGAGAGAGAGGGAAAGAGAATCCCAAGCAGGCTCCGTGCTGTCAGCACAGAGCCCGATGTGGGGCTTGAACGTGAAACCACTAGATCATGACCTGCACCGAAACCGAGAGTCAGAGGCTTAACTCACTGAGCCTCCCAGGCGCCCCTCATTTTTAAAGAAATGGTCTGTGATTCACTTCTCACCCCGTTCTACTTCTAGCAAGATATTGTGAAGTTTGCTCACGTTTTCTAAAGTGGGTTTTGAGTCCTTCGGGAAAGGAAGCACTGAGGAGTGTGGTGGTGTTACATAAGGGAATTCAGAATGAAAGAGAGACAGACAGACAGAGAATGATTACATCTTCATTTCAGCACCAGCGAGGAAATGGATAGCCGGTCGCGAACCCCGACTTTCTGATTGCCATTCCCCTCCTTCATGTCACACAGTATCTGCCGCTGACTCAGTACTTCCCAGATAATTCCTGAAGGTTCTCCAAATATTGAAAACTTGGGAGGGAGGTGAAGGTCTGCGTTGATCTGTGATCCGGCCGTTCTAAGGCACACACACCTGTGTCACAAGAAGTTTCTGCAGACTCCAAAGTCCTAACCAATTTGTCTCTCTCCTCCTCAGGGGACACTTAAACTGGCTTCAACTAGATCGAAGAGTATTGGAACACGACTTTCCCAAAAAGTCGGGACCAGTGGTTTTGTACTTCTGTGTCAGGTAGGTGTTCATCCCCAACCTTTTGCTTCTTTTTTTCTTTGTCCAGAAAAGTCTGGGAGAGCAACATGGTTACAAGAAAGGGGAATCAAGTCCTGGTCCATTGCCAATGACAGAGGTCCCAGTATAGCTGCATTCCCAGGAGACGTGACCACAGGGCATGAGTGTCCAAGGCATGTCAGTGTCTGTGCACGAACACACGTGTTTGTGCTCTTGTGCTAAGATGCTTGTGTGGAATGAAGATAAGAGCCTTTTTTTTTTTTTTTGCTTTTTTTTTGTGGGGGAGGAGGCATATATCTTAAACAAAACTGAGCCTCCTATAAGAACACACCCTTAGATTATTGTTTTTGGCGGTAGTCATTTGGAGCGACATCACAAATGTCTGTCTCTTCTTTCCTTTTATCACATGTGGCACCTGGCCTCTTGAAACTTGCCTAGTTTATCCCAAGTAGGAATAGTTGAAATGCAGCCGCTCAGTGCCTTCCCTGGGAAGGGAAGATACGGCCTGATAAATTACCAGAAACAATGGGCATTTTCTGTTCGCTAATCTGTTGTAAGTTTTATTTGGGGACTGCGGAGAATATAATTTGCTTCTCATGGTTAACATTTGCAAACGTCTTTTTTTGAGACAGACAGAGAAGGCACAGGTGAGCAAGGCCAAAGAGAGAGAGGGAAAGAGAATCCCACGAGGGGCAGAGAGAGCAGAGAGAGAGAGAAGCAGGGTTCATGCTCCCCTGAAGTGGGGCTTGAGCTCACCTGATGCGGACTTGAACCCACGAACAGTGAGATCATGACCTGAGCTGAAGTAGGACGCTTAACTGACCAAGCCTTCTGGGCACCCCAACGTTTGCAAATGTCTTAGGAGGTCAGCTGGACTTCTCACCTTCGTTTGCAGAAGGAATTGGCAAGTCAGAGAGGGGGCCTTGTCACAGGTTCAAGGGCAGAGCCGGGATCTAAGTGTCCAAATCCAGCAGGAGCACCCAGTCCTTGGAGCCACCAGGCAGTTTCTGTGCAGAACCTTCATTGCATATAACTGCAGAGGCATTTGATCTCGAATGTCTCCATCTTCCAGTGAATACTTAACCGTACTGCCCAGTACATCTACCCCGTTCTTGTAAAATACGTTCACAGAAGTTCAAGAGCAGGACACAAACGGTTCGCGGTTCAGTTCTTCCTCAAGAGCATGGTCAGGGATGCCCTTTCAGACATAGGTCTCCCGATACTGCAGAAGACATCGGAGAGCCTAAAGAAGAGTTAAAGGGCCCGTTTAACAGGCGGGAATATGTATCTTTACCTCAGT
Source organism: Panthera uncia (assembly GCF_023721935.1). Lineage (NCBI taxonomy): Eukaryota > Metazoa > Chordata > Mammalia > Carnivora > Felidae > Panthera > Panthera uncia. The sequence continues at coordinate 12,476,656 of NC_064809.1, read as the reverse complement.
GGGGGGAGCACGTTTAAACTTGGGTTTAATGCCCTTTTCATTCGCTTAGTAGCTGCAAACATACCACAGCTGATCTTGGCCGTTTCCATTACTGATGGGCGTGCTCTGGATGTCACAGTCTATTTGATGGTGGCCCACGTTTTCTCAGATAAATGGAAGAGTAACAGTAACAGTGCCACCAAAAGGGGAGGCAGCATCAGGCAAAGCTCAGTTGAATTTAAGCGTTTCATTCACCTGTAATCGAAGGTGGGTGAGTACCCTGGCCATATATCAGGATCTCTCCTCCTTTCCGCCGCTTTTCCCCAACATTAACCAGGAAGAGAGAATCCTGGGCTGGTTGCATATAGCTCTTTTTTGGAAGGGTCTGTCATGAGCTGAGTTATCGGTGGGTTTGGGGAACTGATCCTTGGGGGAGAGCTTGGGGCGCCATGAGATTGCCCAGGTGACACGTTTGTCACTGAGGATACCTGGGCTCTCCAGGCTGACTTCTGTCTGTGAAACCAGCTGCACACAGGAGAGCCACGGAGGTAGATTCCGTGCTAACCCTACGGAGAACCAAGAATGGACCCATCTTCCTACTTGACCGCAGCAGGCACCTCGCAGAACACTCCCAGGAAAAAGCTCTCCAAGTCCCCATTTAGGGACAGACCCCCAGCAGGATGCTGCCCACAAGCTGAGCTCCTTCTACGGCTCATCACAAAAGCTTCTCTTTGTGGAGAGCCTCCACTGTCTATGTCCAGGTACTTCTTGGCCACCCGAGGGCTTCAAACTCAGCAGGTCCAAAGCCAAACTCATCATCTTGATCTCCCCAGGCCTTCCGTGGTGCCTCGCAGCTGTGACATCATCTTCCATTCAGTTAAAGCCTATAGGCTTTAACCTTGAAGTCTTTCCTGTTCTTCAAATTCTTCGGTGCGTTAATCCCCCACTGCTGCTTCTGTCCCCCATCCTGTCCTCTCCTCTTTATTACCCGAACTCAGTCCCCCATTGCCTGTCGCTCGAACTATTGCAGCCACCTCCCGGGGTGGCTGTCACCTTGGCACCAGTCCCAGAAGATCCTGGCTCCCCGACCCCACCATCCGGAGGCCCCACTTTTCCGCTAGCTCAGCAACATAGCAGCAAAACACCAACAGTCTGTTTCCTCCAAGAGAGGAGGCGGGGTTCCCTCCTGCAGGTGAATTGCGCATTTATACTTGGATGCCTGGGAAGGATTCCCAGCTTAGGACTCGGTGCCTTTCCAGGGGTGCCCACAGGCTATCTTCTCCAAAGGAGTGATATGAAAAATTATCCTCATAAAAGACTCAGACCTTGGACTATGCCGGAGTCCATAAAGGGGCTCATGTCCAGCTGGGCAATTTCCCTGTGTGCTCGCACTGACCTTTCTCAACAAGAGTGCGCCCGCCGGAGCCCCAACCGTCAGTACACGTCAGTACACGTGCATGCCTGCGAGCGATCTCTCCAGCCACTCCTGGCCTTTCTCCTTTTGTTTAAACATCTATTGATTACATCTCTAGAATACGTCTTCCGTCAGCCTTCATGGAAAAGAATAAAAGCACCCAATAAAAGACCACGGAAAAGTAAGCCAAGATTTAGGAATTCATCCAGTGGAAATATTAACCCTGCACCACTGGGGATCTCAGTTTGGGCCGCCATCCCAGCATGGCTTATTATTTGGCAATTATATGTTCTTTTGCTGTAATGCATATTTAAAACATCTGTGAGAGAAAGGGCGGAATTATCACCTCCGTTCAACCGATTGTGAAAACTGAGACCCAAATGGATTAAATAACGTGAATTTGAACTCCGAGGATTCTGCTTCATCCTCTGAGCATGTCCTCCTGGCAGGGCCTGAAGCTGGTGTCCTGCTGCTATAGGGTCTCAGAATGGCAGGACAGAGGACTAAGAATCCGCCTTCATTGACCCGTGATTTAGCCTAGAAAGGACCTCGACCCTTGTCCTCCTCCGTCAGATCGCCGGGAGTGCTGATCACCGGGGCTTCTGAGCCTTAATAATTACCTAAGAAGGAAAAAGGTCAGAGGGAGGGGAAGTGTCCATTATTAAACACCCATGCGTTATTCCGGATGACGGTACATCTTCACAGCCCATGAGTGTTATTACTCCTAAAGACGGGGAGGTAGGGTTCAACGTGCTGATTCTCCCTCCCAACATGGCTGGTCAGTTATCAGCTCTGTGCACTTAGGTCTGACTCCAAACCTGGGCCCCTCCCCCCCATGCCACGCTGCTTCTCTCTCCACACGGGAGAAGCAACTCCGTGATTGCTTATCAGAGAGTCTATCAGGGCCACAGGCCCCGGGGTCAGGATCAATGACCTTGGTCCACCTCGTGTTCCATACTTGGCTGGGGCTTCAGAACCAGGGTCCATCTGCACAGATGGCGTCCGAGCTGGACGCACCCCCACTGGGTGAGAGGGCGCAGAGAGCAGCCCTGACATTGCGGATCTAGCCCTGCTGAACTCCCGAGTGTCCGTGGCAGGGTGACGGGAGGACGTCGGCCAGTAGCGGGTCGGTGGTGGGCTGGAATCTCCACATTGACGGAGGAAGGGGCATCGTAGACGGTAAAACAGGAGTTTGCCGAAGCTGAGATGTGTGCCCTTCGGCCCGCTTGAGAAACTCCTGCCATTTGCTCACCAGGGCGAGCTCCCGGGGGAAGGTGTTCTGTCCTGCACTGTGCTCTTTCCTCCCCTGTAAAGAGGACGCCACAGTCCCAGTGGCACCCTGAGCCGCATCGCTGTGGGGCCAGGAGGGCCAAAACCCACCCTCATTCCAGCTGCGGGGAGGGAGTGAGCTTCCCCCCCTGGGGACGCCGTGCCGCACGCCGACCGTTGGCAGTGGGTTCAGTTACTGGGGCACGGATGCCCACCCGGCACTTACTCTGTCGTGGGCGCTGTCTTAGGAGCTGAGGGTAGAGTGATGAGCGAAGCAGACAAGCCCCTCCCCTCGTGCACCTGCACGGCGATTTCCCCACATGCCCAGGCCCTCGCCGCCCTGCCTGTCCTCATCCCTGCCAGTTCAGCCCAAACCCTGTTATGCACCACTGCAACCTCTCCCTCGCCCGGGACCTCCCTTTGCTGCTGGTCACGTGCGCACACACACACACACACACACGCACGCACGCACGCCCTCGTGTGCACACGCACATACACACGCACGGAGCGGGGGGATCGGTTCAGTCCCGTATGTCTTTTATCTCTACCCCTGAGCTGCTGAGTGTGGTCTGGGGAGGGGGACCACACACCTGCAAGTTGGTGCAAGATTGCTTGTGACCAGCCTCACATAGACCGGCGCTGTTTCTGTCACTTGTGCCTGCGCAGGGCCCTCTACGTTGCCCTCTATGGCTTTTCCTCTTGCCACAGACTCCAACCCAGAAGCTCGCCCCTTGGCTCCAAGAAGGCGACTTGGCCTGTGATTTTGTGGAGGAAACGAAAGCCGGCCCAAGGGAGCTTCGTCGGCTTCCTGCCCCTTACTTGTACCCGCCATCTTTGCGGCCTCCTTCCTCACCCACTGCAGACGTGCTCCCGCACGTGCACCCCCTCGGAGGAAGACGGACCCTTATCCCAGCATCCGAGGCCGGCAGGTCCGCATGTGCTCCAGTTCTGGCCCCTTCCCATGACCTTGACTCTCGCCCCTGACAAAATACCCTCCCCGACTTGCATCCTCCGTCAGCGACGGCCCCCTTACTTCCACTCCTGTCCACAGCAGAGGTCTGGAAGGATAGGTCTGCCCTTGTCTGCTGTGTCCACGTCCACTGGCTTCTCGGCTGGTGGCTCCCACCGCCATGGTCACTGGGAGGTGTCTAGGCCCCCAGATTCCATGGGCGCTCCTCTGCCTGAATCGATGACGTCTTCATCTGTGTGACCCCAAACTCACTCCTCTTTCCGTGGCACCTCCTCATCTGCGTAATGGGCTTCACTGACACCCGGCGGGAAACTCCTCACTCTCACTGGTGTCCTTGCCTTCCTTTATTCACAAATTCCTCTCACTTCTGTGTCTTAAATAGGTCTCGTACCCACCACTAAACCTCTCCTGGTGGCAGCCCCTTCCAGTCTCCTATGCATTACCACTGAATATCTTTCCAGAATTCTCATCTGACTCCCTACTCAGAATTTTCCTGGCCTCCCGTTATCATGCTGCTGTCATTCAACAATGTCAACAATGTCATATTCAACATTCAACTACAGACCAGTGGTTAGGACCGTGAGACAAGCTCCGCAGATTTGAGAACAATGAGCCTCTGACCGTATTCACCAGGCAAGCTTAAGAAATAGGCCAAGAAAGGTTATAGGAAAAATATCCCTACACATCCAGGGAAATCTCCCTGTATTTTTGTGGGAATACGTTTGTGCTCAGAATGATTACTCCGTGTTTGGGCTGTTTTTTTTTAATTGTGTATTCTTCACCCGAGTGTCCCTGCAACTCCGATCATCCACGCTGTTTGTAGGAAAATAAACCGAGGTTAGGTTTGTCTCCTCAAACCGAGTTTCACAAACAATAAACTGAACTGAGCACAAAAAGAGAGAGAGAGAGAGAGAGAGAGAGAGAGAGAGAGAGATGATCCCAGGAAGCTTGAATCTGGGAGAGGGGATTTTACAGCCAAGTTTATGGCCTGATGGTTGGTGTCTTTCCTGGCTGGTTGAGACAAGCAACTCCTGTTTCTTGTCACCATAGTAACAATGACAGTATGGATCTAAAATGAGGTGCCTGCTAAGCAGAACTTGCTAGATCAGGTCTTTAAGGAAGCGCCCCCCTCCCTCCCCGCCCCAGTTGAGATTTTAGACCTGTTCAGATCCTAAATATCAGAGATATTTGGCCCCAGAAACTCACAACAGTATCAATTATCCTTTTCATTATGATCGCTCCTTTTTGCCACTAAAAGTCAGCGTTCCAAATGTGACATTTGTGTGTGCGTTAGGAAGTGAAATGAGTGGTCCATTTAACTAACACTTGCTGTAAATATTCGGTGATTCCCAAGTGCCAAAGGGAGAATGTGAGAGGGAAGAGGAGGAGCTGGGGGTGGGGGGGCAGGCAGAGGAGGAAACCTGACTGAGATCCCTGTGGTTGGACCCCATTCAAGCCGCCACGGTCTGAGGCGTCCACACGTTACAGGGGACAAGACTCCCCAAGGCTTCAGAACCTCTTGATTATTGTGTATGCCCAAACACAGAATAGCATAGCACACATTTATCCTAGTTCAGACCCTCTGATGAAACAGCTCAGGTCGGCATCTTCTGGGCCAGGTTGGGTGTGATGTTGCTTATGGAATTCGGGGAACAGACTCATCAAAGGTTGGCCCTTTGACTCAAAAAAAAAAAAGACCTAAGATTCAGTACTGCTAAATGTGCTGAAGAACACGTTTTCATGTGTAAGTTTTATTATTACTCAGATACAGTGAGGCCAGCACATCAGGGGTAGAGGAAGGAAGACGGCCATTGGAAAGATAGTTTGCTGTTCACAGTTCCCAAGAGGGGGGAGCAGGCCACACCAGACAGGGCTGCAGGGCCGCACAGGGAGACCCAGCGCTGGTCAGGAGGCAGATGGAGTGGGGGGGTGTGGGCAAGAGCCTTTGTTTTGTGGTTTCTCCAGGAAGGAATGGGTGAGGCAGGGTAGGCAGGTTTAGCACTGGCTACTTGGAATAATTTCAGTGGGCTTTGGGGCCTGAGGGCTGTCCAGAGTTGTCTGGCCCTGGCCCTGGGGTGATTAGGGCAGGAACTTAGTGCCCTGGGGTGTGAGCACCCCACAGAGGAGCAGGAAGGGTGTGTGAGCTCGGATTGGTCTGAAAGGTGAGCTCGCATCTCTAGGAACCTGTCAACCCCGGGAGGGGCTGTCCCTCCAGAGCCACCAAGGTCCCAGAAGTCTGAGCACCAAAAACCCATGGTTAATACAGAGCCAGGCTTGGAATTGTCTGCGGAGACCCTGTCAAATCTACAAGAAAGCCTTCAGTTCCCTGGGTTTACCCAGAGACCCGGAATTTTCTTTGTGAACCAGGTCTTGAAGGAAGCACCCCCCACCCCCCACCCAACTCCCCGCACTGGTAGTTAAAGAAATGCAACATCGCCACCTACTGCCAGAAAGGAGGCTCTCTCCTGAAAATCAAAAGGAACAGAACTGGTTTAAAAAAAAAAAAAAAATCCCTACTTTGTACCCAAACCATCAGTGTTTCCTGCTTCCCCAGAAGTTTCTTCTCCCTGTGCTCCCGCAGTTTGCCCTGAGCCTGGATTGAGATGTCCGAGGTCTGTTTTTCTCTGGGCATTTTGACTCGCAAGGCTTCCCTAGCACAGATGGCAAGTTCAGGATGAGTCAAATATCCAGGGTTACGGAATAATAATATGACAGGCCCGGGGCTCACAGTGCTTTCCAGGCTGTTTCTCGGTGATAAAGGTTAACAGGAAGCTGCTTTCCAGTTTCTGTCAAGAGGAGGTGGTTTATTTTCCTCATCTCAGAGTATATCGTTATTTCCTCTGCCTTCCTGCCCCTTGTACAGCCAGACAGCGGAGAACTCGGCGCAAACGAATGCTGTCGCAGAGAACAGGATTGGCCCTCTCTCCACTTTCCGTTGCTAGAGAGAGCAGGGTGGGGGGGAGCGTTGTGTTTTTCTCATACACTCTTGAGAAAATTGTCGGAGTTGGGGGGGGCAGTTAGTGAATGTCTTCACTCCTTAGTTCTCAAGAATTAAAACAAAAGCAATAAAGACATAAGGCATTTTGTCGGAAATTACGTTCTTTCAGACCCCATAGATTTAGACTCACAATTATTACGGCCGGTCTAAGGTCACTCACTGTCAGACTCAAGACACCTCTGCTGTTGTTCCGACTTTAAGATTCAAGGTGATCAGCAGCTTGCTTGTACAACTTCCCATGTTGTCAGTGAGCAAAGGGCAGAGGGGCAAGGCCTGGGGTGGAATGTCAGTGCCCCCCGGGGGCGGGGGGTGGATTTCCGGACGCCCAGGAATTGGTTATTTCTGAGGGCCTTCATTGTTCATTGCCCAGCTCACTGTCCCGTCCTGGAAATCCATTCAACTGCGAGTGGGGAGAAGTGAACTTGAAAGCAGGGTCTTTGGCCCACACTTACTTACTAAGCCCCTGTGTGTGTGCCAGGCGCTGTATTAGTGCTGGAGGTGCAAAAAAGCTCTCCAGGAGGCAGTAGTAGCCTAGAAAGAAGACGCCCCAGGGAACAGAAAAGTATGGCCTGCGGCAGCACCACGAGCAGAGGTGGAGCCCTTCCCCGAGGGCGTCTGCGGAGTCCCTGAAAACAAGGTGTTCTGGAGTGAGGGCAGAAGGGAGCAGGGGTGGTTGGGGTGTGGAGGGCGGTGCTTTCTGGGGTGAGAGCGGGTAGCTTGAACAAAACAAGATTCTTCTGTAACGTGCCATGCCTGCAAATTGGCCTCCCTCCCTTCCTCCCCTCTCCCTTTCCTTCCTTCCTTCCTTTCTTCTAATTTTGCTGTTGACCCTTCACAACAAATGTAGATTTTTTTTTTTTTATTAAATCAAATTTAACTTATTTTGCTTTAAGACTTAGAGTTTGTGGGACGCCTGAGTGGCTCAATCAGTTGAACGCCCAGACTCTTGATGTTGGCTCCGGTCATGATCCGGGGGTCGTGGGATCAAGCCCCCACATCGGGCTCTGTGCTCAGTGTGGAGCCTGCTTGGGATTCTATCTGTCTCTCCCTCTGCCCCTCTCCCCGGCTTGCACGCATGTGCTCTCTCTCTGAAATAAAAATAAAATAAAATAAAATAAAATAAAATAAAATAAAATAAAATAA
>NC_064809.1:12323837-12468873 GCF_023721935.1 Panthera uncia | reverse complement strand
AAAATAAAATAAAATAAAATAAAATAAAATAAAATAAAATAAAATAAAATAAAATAAATAAAATTTAAGAAAGACTTAGAGTTTGCTGCTTCAAGTCTCTGCTAGTGGAGAAGCGAAAGTTTGCCTTCCTCCCAGGCCGCAGCAGACCCTTTGCCGAGACCTCCATGACCTCAAATACCTGCTCCAAAAGCAGGAGGCAAGGTGCTGTCTCTTTTCTTTTTTCTTTTTTTCCCTCTTCTTCTTCTTTTTTTTTCTTTCAGGGAGAGAGCAGGTGGTAGAGACCCACCAGCCTCCTCATTCCCAGGCTTTGCAAGAATGGGGGCCATACTGTCATCTCCAAACATTTTATAGACTCTCACTTGGTGGTAATACTGATTGAACGTATCCGCTAATATCAGGAGTTACTCTGGAATCACTCACAAACCAAAGTGATCGGCCTGGTGTTAATCATGGCAGCCTCTGCACGTGTTGGAAAAACGGTAGAAGGCGTTATTAGTCTACAGACAAGAGGGTTGCCAACTGGTGGGCTGTGGGCTCGTCCTTGCCTAGGGATGGGTTTTGTTTGCCTCGTACGGTGTTGGTTTGTTCTTTTGGCTGTTGTGGGAATCTGGAGGAGTTTCCAGCATCTGACCGCGGTAGACTTCTTGGGTGGAGAACCACTGACTGGGTCCTGCTATCTTCCATCACAGTCTGGAACACAGAAGCCCGGAGAGATTATGGGATCTGCCCTAAATCCTACAGTGCTGGGCCCAGGCCACTGGTCTCTTGATTTCCTCCCCAGGTTTCTTTCCATCACATTGTAACCCTGTTCTCGAACGTAGCACTTGTCTCCTCCTTTTGCCTTCTGCCATCTCGGGGTAGCCCCTGTTTCCAGGAGGCAAGGATCCAGTGCCCCACAGGAGTGGTCACCCCCACGCGGGGCCTGTTCCCCTGCAAGGCTCTGCATTCTATCCCCCGCCTCCGTGACCACAACAGCTATTCCCTGCACGCAGCTGGTCCTGAGACAGATACAAGTGCCTTATCTAACTAAGTAATTTAATGTACTCCAAAGTCGATGTGTAAAGGTGTAGTAAATGTATAAATAATTTCAGCATGTTTCATCGTGAAAAAAATCTATAAGCTTCATCTGGATAAAAATTCAATCTCATTTGGCTTAATGTGCATTAACATCAGAGTGTTCCCAACCCTTGCCTCAGCTCTCGGGATACACAGAAATCAAACCACACCTCACTGCCTTTGGGGAGACATAGTGTAACCATTTCAGAGAGAAGTAGGGCCCCCCTTCTTCAACTGAGCAGAAGAAATTATCTTTAAGAAATCCAACTCAACAGTGATTAGCACAAAAAAAATATGTTGAAAACAAATAATATTTTTTAATTGATTTTTAAAAATTATTTTAGAGAGAGAGAGAGATCGCATGGAGAGGAGAGGGGCAGGCGGGTAGAGGGAGAGAGAGAGAATTGTAAGCAGATTCCACGCTCAGTGTGGAGCCCGATGCAGAGCTCAGTCCCATGACCCTGGGATCATGACCTGAACTGAAATCAAGAGTCAGATGCTCAACCGACTGAGCCACCCAGGTGCCCTGAAAACAAACAATATTATTTAAAAAATTGGAAAGCAGGTCAGGAAAAAGAAAGTAGATGGTCAGATTTAATCTGTACTCTCGGAAGCTGATGGCTGTCCCAGGTCCTTGAACCATGGTGAAGGTTGGCAGACATAGCTGTCCTAATGTGCCAGAAGGGGGCTTGAAACACTCTGCTTTCTTTCAGAAAGGAACCATGGGAAAACTGATCACACCTTTTTCTTTTCCATAGGGATTGGGAGTTTTGGTCCTCACATCCAATCCTGTAGCTCAGAAAACAGTCGATCTCAGTTGCTGCTTCTGTGGTTCACTTGCAGTCTTGTCTTTCAGGTTCTACATAGAAAGCATCTCGTACCTAAAGGATAATGCCACCATTGAGCTCTTCTTCCTGAATGCTAAGTCCTGTATCTACAAGGTAAGAACTTTTTCTTCCCGCTCAGCTTCCCCCTGAAATCCGAGAGTAGCATTTGGAGCTGGCAATCCCAAGTTGCTGCCCCGATGTGATTGTATTGATTAGTAGACGTAATTTATAAGTGACTTAGTATAAATAAATGAGAACGTCATGGAAGTAATACTATCTGTTTAATAACGGGACTCCTCTGGATCCTGTCACTCTTTGGCTCCTTGGAGGTGTGCCTTCGTCCCTCAACCTGGCAACTGAGACAAAGGGGAGACGTGGACGGGGAGGGCAGATGCACAGGGTCCACGCGGATCGGTCTCCGAAGGATGAGTGGGCTGCTTATAACCAAATGCATACGTATTGACCGTTTTTAGATGTTCTGGCAACATCTCTCAGTGATGCAATTTGCATCAATCGGCACTTTAGGCTGGACAGATTTTTTTTAAGGATGCTAAAATACACATAAAATTTATCATTGTAATTACTGGTAAGTATACAGTTCAGTGATATTAAGTCCACTTACAGTGCCGTGCAACCATCGCCTCCATCCATCTCCAGAACTCTTTGCATCTTGCAAAACTGAAACGCCGTCCCCACTAAACGCTCACTCCCCGATCTACCCATCCCCCCAGCCCCTGGCCATCACCATCCTACTTTCTGCCTCTATGAATTGGACTACTCTAGGGACGTCACGTAAGAGGATCCTATAGTGTTTGTTCTTCTGTGACTGGTGCATTTCACTCAGCAGTAGGACCTCAAGGTTTATCCACGTTATAGTACAGGTCAGAATTCCCTTTCTTTCTAAGGCTGAATGATATTCCGTTGTACGTATAGACCACATATTGTTTATCCATTCATCCGTCAATGGACACTTGGGTCGCTTACACACCTTTGGGCTATTGTGTTTAATGCTGCTGTGAATGTGGGCCTGTAAATATCTCTTCAAGTCCCTGCTTTTAGTTTTTTCGGGTGTGTACCCAAAAGTGGAACTGCTGGATCACATGGTCATTGTACGTTTCATTTTTTGAGGAGCTGCCATATTGTTTTCCACAGTGACGGCACCATTTGTACTCCCACCGACAGTGCATAAAGGTCCCAGTTTCTCCACATCCTCACCAACACTTGTTATTTTGTGTGGGGGGTTTAATAATAGCCACCCTGCTGGGTGTTAGCCAGTATCTCATTGCGATTTTGATTTGCATTTCCCTAATGATTCCCTAAAGATGCTGAGCATCTTTTCAGATGCTTGTTGGCCATTTGTACATCTTCTTTAGAAACATGGCTATTCAAGGGACAATTCTTTCTTTGTAATATTGTTTTCTAATTTTTTTTTAAGTTTATTTGTTCTTGAGAGAGACAGAGCATGAGCGGGGGAGGGGCAGAGAGAGAGGGGGAGACACAGAATCCGAAGCGGGCTCCGAGCTGTCAGCACGGAGCCCAATGCAGGGCTCGAACCCACGAACCGTGAGATCATGACCTGAGCCGAAGTCGGATGCTTAACCAACTGAGCCACCCAGGCGCCAGTCAGGAGACAGTTCTTAACTGGGTAGGACAGTCCCTCGCCCTGCATCAAGTTCACATGCTTGTAGTGTTTCCTTTCATTGGATAACCCAAAATGCCCACACACATTTCTAGCACACACCCCCTCCCTCGGGAAGGAGGCTTGCAGAACACCTTGAGAGCCTCTCCTGGGAGAACGTATTTGAACACTCACACTGGTGCTCATGAAGGAAGCCTTCAGGGCACCACCTCAGGCCAGCTCATTAACCACCACAGAGAAAGCTGATATTTGAGAATATCACACCATGGCATGCTGGGTGCTGAGGGCTTTCTGTAAGTTGTGCGGCTGAACCTTCACAACACTTTGAGGCAAATACTACTTTCTATCCAGGTTTTCCCTGTGAGGAAGGTGAGGCACAGGGAAGTTAGGAGATTCGCCCGAGGTCGCGTATCTGCCAAATGGCAACATTGGCTGGGGGGCCCGAAGCTGGCAGCCTGACTCCAGATCGTGGGGCTCAACCGCTGGGCTGCGCTGAGCCCCAGAGGGCAGGCTCTCCCGAGAGTGGAGAATGCCCTAGCAGCCACAGAGAACTTCAAAGCTAAGTGCACTCATCGTAAAGTGCTCAGTGGCCGTCCTCAGAGAAGTCTGAGGAGATCCTACCGCCTGTGTTTTCATGTCTAACCAAACCCTATCTGGGGGGATTGCAACAACTCGCTGAACATTAAAACACACACACACAGACACACACACACACACAAGTTGGATTGGTATATCAGCCATCCGTTTTTCTTCTAGAAATACGTCAGCACGTTCATTGCACAGAATAGTCCCTCTAAATGCAGGTGTCCACAGTGATGGAGGGCCTGGTAAGGATCAAATTCAGTCGTGTGAAAGGACCTCACTTGGTGACAGTTGCTGAGCCAGGACTTAAACTGGCTCAAGCCCAGACCGCTCGGACTACAGTATTTGGGGGTTTCGCTGAATGGAGGAAAAAGACACTAACCGCAGGTCCAGGAACTTGCAAATTCCTTCCTTTCTCTAAGCCCATTTTCTCATTAAAGCGTGGAAATAATAATACCGGCCTCAGGTAGCTTACAGACTGAGAGAGTCTCTGAGGGTTTTTGTTGAATGAACGGGAAGGCCCTTGGAGAAAGTTCAGGAATAAAAAGTTGAGCATTGTCCACCAGGTGGCACCCTGGGGCAGTGAATGTCTGGACGCGCCAGTCCCCCGAACTGATTTCCTCAGTTCAACCCGGCGGGAAAATTGGCCCCAGACCGTGCTTGTACAGACACCTGGGTAAAGGTGAGAAAGTTTCTCTCTCGCAGGTGTTCGATTCAGTCCAGATACAGATGCTTAGCTGGAGCGGAAGGCTGCAGTGCTTATGAATACCATGCTGCTCAAAGACTCTGGGATCAATGGAAAATAGAACAGGAGACCAAATCCCCAGGTTCTTCAGGTGGGGTTAACAGTGCAGCCACGTTTGGGGCCAAGGCACCCACAGCGTCCCCCAGCCTATCACCTGGGCGGCTCTCTGCCATCCAGAACCCCAGCTATCTCTTCTCAGGATCCGGACTGGAGCCTGGCTTCCCTGAAGTTTCTATCAGAGACCAAGTAGGGTCACAAGACCGCCTGTCTCCCTCCCGTCCATCAGAAATAACATTTTCGTTTGCAGAAATTGGCACTTCGGGCTTATTTATTTGATCTTTTTTAAATGTTTATTTATTCTTGAGACAGAGACAGAGCGTCAACAGGGGAGGGGCAGAGAGAGAGGGAGACAGAGAATCCGAGGCAGGTTCCAGGCTCCGAGCTGTCAGCACAGCACCCGTCGCGGGGCTCGAACCCACGAACCGTGAGATCATGACCCGAGCCAGTCAGACGCTTAACCGACTGAGCCACCCAGGTGCCCCCCACTTGGGGCTTATTTGAAATGTTCACACGTATCATCTTACGTGAGCCTCCTGGGTGAGATAGACCCAGAATCTTTAGCTTTCCGGAGAAAGAAACTGATGTCCGGGAGGTTAAGCGACTTACTCAAGGACCAAGGACCGGAAGTGGTGGAACAGACAGGGCGGCCAGTTTTGCACACTTGTAACTATGCAAACGCGGGGGGAAGGCCGCGCACAGAGTGTCATTGGGAGTTGCGATCTGGAGCCCCGCACGCCTGGGTTCCCGTCCTAGCTGCGCCCCGCAGTGAATGCAGTGAACGTGCGCGCCTTCTGTGGCGTCCCCAGGCTGAATTCTCCTCTCTGGTTGAACAAGGACATTAAAGGCCCCGACCCACCCCCTTGTTGGGAAGCCGAAGCGAGACGAAGCGGGAGTGTAGTTGGTTAGCACTGGGCCAGGCACGTGATGAGCTAGCTAGCTCCCGCTGTGGTAGCACTGTTCGCTTGAACCCAGACGCGGGTTGTTCATCTTGGCTGAGAGTTTCTGTGTGCCCCTCGACGCCGCCTCTGGCACTTTGGAGGCCTGGAGGAGCCCGGAGGGCAGTGCCAGATGCTGATAGACATAGTGCGGTGCTGATAGACGGGGGCTTCGGTTTACCCAGCGCAAGATTGGTATTACCTCCCTCCCTGTCTCTTAGGGAATGATCCCTGCAGGGTACCAGAAATCTCAATTGTTCAGATAAATAAACCTGGAGCCTGCCTTGGATTCTGTCCTCTCTCTCTCTCTCTCTCTCTCTGCCCCTCCCCGACTCGCATTCTGTCTCTGTCTCTCAAGAAATAAAAAATGTTAAAAAAAAATTTAAAGTCAAGTGGCTTTAAATTTTTTTTTAACGTTTATTTATTTTTGAGAGACAGAGACAGATAGAGCACGAGCAGGGGAGGGGCAGAGAGAGAGAGGGAGACACAGAATCTGAAACAGGCTCCAGGCTCTGAGCTGTCAGCACAGAGCCCTGACGTGGGGCTCGAACCCACAAACCATGAGATCATGACTTGAGCTGAAGTCGGACGCCCAACCGACTGGCTTTGAATGGCTTTAAATAAGAGACTTATTATGAAAAAAAGCCCACCACCTTCAACAATTTTAGCCGTTCCTTCTGTTTTTTTGCCTATGTCTAAGTAAGTTGGCACGAGGCATTATTCCTTGATTTATCCATTTTGGATTTATTGAATTCCAGTTGGGACAGGTGAAGATTAAGGTGTTGTATACAACCACCCACACTTTCCCATTCCCCATTTTCCCAAAATGGCGGTAAGCACAGTTCTGGGTAAAAGCTACAGCCGTTAGCATTACATTATTATGACTAATCCAGGTAGCATTCTATGGTTGTGATTCCCTTTTTTAGACAACCACTTGTCTTACCTAAAGGTAATAACTGCCTTGCTATTACTTGTTTAGTTTCTATGTACCCATCATTTTTTTTCCCAAGAGCTCCTCCGGATTCCCGATGCATGCCCACATTAATTTCCAAGCGCTTCGGGTGATTCATCCATTCCTCTCTTGAGTTGGGTTTTTGCTGTTGCTTCCTGGGACCTCCCTGTCACCTTCCATCCTCTGACTCCAGTCTGGACCTGGCCTCATCCACAGCCCCCAGCACAGGACCCCCTTACCCATCCTGTCTGTTCGCCACTCAGCTCTGGAGTGGGTCCTCTGTTTCCTGGATCCCAAGTCTTCCTGTGTTTTCTTTTATGCCACTGTTTCACTGGAGAACATCCTCCAGTAAATCCAGGGAAAGTGCATATAGGAAGTACAATGTTTGGGTCCTTGCGTATCTGGGAAAGTCTCTCTTCTAATGTTATATCTGACTGATAGTTTGAGTGGATATGGAAATGAACACATCTCTCAGAATATCAAAGGTGTTGCTTCAGAGTTTGCTCTGGGGAAGTCTGCTGTGCTATACGTTGTATGTGGACCCTCTCCCTCTCTCACCATCACCAATGGTATCTTTTAGGATTGCCTCTTTATTCCTCTTCCTCCGAAATTTTAGGATGTTATGCCCTGAAATGGGTCCTTGTAAATCCACGATGCTGTGTATTCGATGGGCACTTTTAGTCTGGAGACTGGTATTCTTTAATTCTGGGAGATTTTTCTGTGTTATTTTTTTGATGGTGTCTCCTCTGTGCTCTCCTTGTGGAACTCTTGCTCATTAGATGCTGGGCAAAGCCTCCTGCTTTGATACCTTGCAGCTCTTATTTTCCATCTCTGTCTTTTTATTCTACTTTCTAGAAGATTTGATCAGTATTATCTTGAACATCTATTGGCTTTTCAACTTTTGATACTATG
Organism: Panthera uncia; assembly: GCF_023721935.1. Lineage (NCBI taxonomy): Eukaryota > Metazoa > Chordata > Mammalia > Carnivora > Felidae > Panthera > Panthera uncia. The sequence goes on along the minus strand of NC_064809.1, from coordinate 12,461,165 downwards.
TTTCTAATTTTTAAGACTTCATATTATCTGATCTTTATGTATATATATATTTTAATTATATTATCCTTTACTATTTTTGAACTCCTTTTGTTTCAACGTCAATTATGCATATTCTGTGACGTTTCTGTTTCTTTTTAGTTCTTCCCCCCACCCACCCCCCCCATGTATTTATTTTGGTCTCTGTCTTTCATATTGGAGACTTTCTTCAGTTGACTGTTGGTCGTGGTCCGTCCATCTGTAGGTAAGAGTGAGGCACCCAGGTGGAGGTGGTCCACTGGTGGATGTCCCTGTGGAATGGTCCAGTGGCAGACTGGTTCTTTGAATAGGAAGCCTGAATGGCAGTGTTTGGATGACCTTTCTCATGGCTCCTTATTCTCCCCAGGGGAGAATCTTCCCACTTCCTGTCTGAGTGCTCATCCTCTACTTCCTGTCTGGTCTCTACTTCCTGTCTCATCCTCTACTTCCTGTCTGGTCCTCCACTTCCTGCCTGGGTGGGTCCCCCACCTCCAGGATCGGGGAGAAAACACCTCCAGTTGGGGTACAGATTCCCTTCTGATCCTGGCACTTTGGGTGGACCTCATTCCAGCTTCCTGTGCGTCTTCTCCAGAGAACAAACCTCTGATCTCTTTAATAGCAGAAAAGTGAGGAAAAGTGTTTTGTTTTGTTTTGTTCTGTTTGTCATTTTCCCCAAATTAGGAGCCCCACCTTCCTGCCTTCCACTCTTTCTTCACCGGGAGGCCGACGGCCTGACCCTGTGGGTTTCTCTCTCACTTCCTTTTGCTTTGCACTTTACGGTCCCCCTATTTTCTACAAAAATAGCAGGAAAATACAGTCAGAATCAATCCAAGTAGCAGAGGATTAAAATATGGTCATGAGAGAGCAGGGTTCTAATTGTGAACTTTAAGGGGAACAGGAGGAGGTACAGAGCGGGGGTCCCTGACACCCCACATAGCCACATGCTTCAGCAGCATTTCTCATGTGTTTTAAGTCGCCACGATTACAGGTGGATGATGGAAAGGAAATTTATGACCAGGGGATAGATAAAACTCACTTACAAATGTGTGCCTTTTTTTGTGGAAAACTCCCATGGGAAGTCTACCCTTGATGTTGTGTGGAAAATCACACAGGAAAGCAGAGCTCTCCTGCCAAGCTTTCTTTCCAGTCTTCTCTCTCTTTGGATGTGGCTTCCTCTGCCGAACCGAAGAGGCCCATCGACCAGCCCCACGGGAGACAGTGGACTTGTCATACCCAATGGGAGTGATGGGGTGGATGCGGATTCTGATCTCAGCTTTTGCCCCGCCTTCAGGCTGCAGGATAGAATCCTGCCTTCTCTCCACTGCTGAAGGGAAATTGCTGTCAAGAGGTCATCACCACAATAATTTTTGAAAGTCTTGCCGGCCACAAGTGCTAGGACACAAAACGTCAGCGTCTTTTTTAATTTTTAAAAAAGGATTCCGATTGATAATACGGGATTGACTACCCACTCTTAAATATGATTGTCACAACAAAGTGCTTGTTCTCAACCCTTATCTTGTCCGCCAGTGATCGCTAAAGAAGCAACCCATCGTCTGTATCTAAAGGTGGGCTGCAGTGGGACTCTTTGGGCTGGAGGACAAATTGGCACGAGCATTCTTCAGAGTGAATTTTTATGGTCACCTTCCATGACTGTCACTAAACTAGGCACATACACAATGCTCAGTAAATTGTTTTTCATCAGTTACTTTCCAATCCCAGGGAGCAAGGATTTGCATAGCTCCTGTGAAATGGTCAAGTCTGGTGCCTAGTGTACCCACTGAGAGCGGATCATGTCTAAAGAAACTTAAAATTCCTGCTCTATGTGGGCTGCCGGTCTTGCCCCGCCTTCTTCCCTGAGCTGTCCACATAGGTTTGGGAGGTTCACAAGTTATTAAAATTTAAATAATCATCCTTGGGGTGCCTTTGCTATGTAGGGCTAAACACCATCACTCTTGTTGAAATTGAAGTAAGTGGTCTTTATCCAAGATCTTCAAAGAGCTTTGCTAATGAACAGATCGTATCATCTTGTCTGAAGATGAGAGAAACAAAGCCCGCAGTCAGGCCCCACAGGACAAAGGAAGCAACATAAATATTAGTCTCAGACTTACAGAATCCCAGCCCTTCCTTGTCTTTTCACTTGATGATTGTAGGTTTAGTGTGTATATTCCTATGACAGGGGGTGGAAGGAAAGAAGGACAGAGAGGGACTTTTCGTTTTCAATTCTAGTGACAAATTTCACTCTGGCTCACCATCTTGGTGGTTCTCGTGACCTCTAAGAGAGAGACTCCCCGGGGTCACGATACGGGCCAGAAGCAGAAGGAATCACTGTGCCACAGAGTCAGAGCACAGTGGCCCAGCATGAATGGCCCATACGCCAGTGGGTCATTAGCCAAACAGGAGGGAACTTGACTGATGAAAAACTGGCAAAGGGCTAAGGAAGACGGTTGTGCAAGACCACGTCAGTCCCTTCCTGCACCCCAGCCCCTGTTTGCCTGGGGCGTCATCATGCAGCCATTATGAGTTGTGCAATGAGCCGGGGTGCTTACACAGGCACAGGGAGGCCGGATGTGGCATCGGGTCGGGACCACTTGGGTGATAGACACACACATGGAGACACATTTGCATAATGTTCTCTCCTCGTTAGAAAAATACGTCTTACTAAAGATTCCCGTGAATGCCGAACAACGCTGAAGGACAGAGGCAGCGCTGTGGGGGTCAGATTGTAAGCACCAGTGAGCCCCAATAAATCCTACAGACAGACAGGATATTTGTAGTGTGTCTAAATCACCCTCCATTTCCTCACCAAACTCAGTAAAATAATTGGAAAAGAAGTCATTAGCCCCCTTCTACGGAGGAAAACGAAACGGGAGGAGACCCAGTGATTTATTCAGTGTCCCGGAGCTGATGGGGGTGGGGGGTTGGAACTAGAACCTGGAACTTTCTAGTGAGAGTAGAAGTGATCTTAAGGAGGGTGGCAAGAACCAAAATCCTCAGCCATTTTGTGGTGAGGAGAGAGGTGGTAGTGGTGGGCGAGCTCTGCAGATTGTTCTGGATGGACCTGGCATGGATCGTCCTCCCTGAAATCTTATCAGCCTCCCATATGGTTGTTAGCCACGTTTTCTGTTATATTGAGCGTATTAATCTCACGCGAAAGTTGGAATTTCTGTCATTGCCGACGACGGAGGAATGCTTTTCGTTAAGATCCAGGGTTGTGTAAAGACCGCCACCAAGTCCCTTGGAGCACGGGGGTCATGAAGAGGTCCTCCAGTTCTCGGCACTTTTGGAGAACCTCACACCTGCCGCCCGGGGTTCTCGTGGGGCTATTTACTTGGAACTCTTGGAGACCCACAGATGGAAATCTTTCTGAGAATATTGTTAACTGTGACGCTGCTGATACATGACCCCGGGCCTCTTCCTTGAGCTCCTGAGTCACCTGGGGTAAAACAATGCGGAGTGGGAGGAAGCGGGCCATCCTCCCCAACCCTGCTCTGAGCACACACGCACACACCTGCGGGCGGTCACGTTTTGTCTTTCCGGGGCATTCTTCAAAAGATCAGAGAAAGCCGAACACATTATTCAGTAGTAGGTGAAGCGGGTGCCCTCCTCCTTTCCCCTGTCGTCCTCTTCTAGGGAAAACCCTGCACCCCAGGAGAGTGTGTGGTTTTCGCCTGCCCTCTCTGTGGTCTCAGTCAGTTTATTTTCTCTGCCTGAGCAGAAAGATCCCACCTCTGGAGTGCCAAAGAAAGACCTTCCTCTGCCTTCTCTACCCTTCTTCCCCCTACAGGTACATTTTCATTTAGCGGATGAGTCACATCATGAACTAAAAGCTTGTGTTCACACTTAAAAGGGCTGTTCCTGATGGCTGGTTTTGAGTCGCACGCTAGACAAGCCTCTCCTCGAATGTTAACGATTAGCCCACCATTGACCATTAGCTGCAACACGGGTGTAAATGTTTGACAGGAGAGCACACAGAGCGTGCGGGGGCCAGCGCCCGTGAGCGTGCAGGAAGTCAGTCGGTGGGAATGGAAAGGAACGTAGCGCATGTGGAAGCGGTCCACTGTGGAAACCCTGGACAGTGTTTCTGTTAAATCATTTGTACATTGTTAAATGATTTACATTCTGATGGGATCTGGTAATCCCAGAACGGCAATTCCACACATTCCTCTGTATCCCGACCCTGACAGTCTATATCAATTACAGCGGCCGTAAAGCTCTCTCAGCTGGTTAAGCATAAAGAATTATTGTGCCCGATCCTTCCATATGGTCTCCTTGGTTCTCTTAGCCCACACTTGTAAGGTCGTTCGGTGGCAAATATTATTATCCGTCTTTGAAATCACTAAGCCTTTTGAAAGAGCCCAAATGAAATCCCTCCCTCGAAAGATACAGGCTTGCTTGAGCGCATTGTTTTGAATTCCAGGGTCCAGTTGTGGACCACAAAAGAAACTCATTAGAAAATCCATGAATCAGAGTTCGGTTTATAATTCAAGTGAAAAATAACTCTAGTTTTGGCTAACTTCAGTGATAGATATGGTCCCAAGAATATGTTGGCTGACACCGAGTCCTTACTTTTTTTCAGTCGAAATGTAATTGACACATAATATTGTATTAGTTTCACGTGTACAACATAATGGCCCGATATTTGTACATTACCATCCGTCCACATAGACATTTATTTCCTTGTGTTGAGAGGTTCCAAGATCTGCTTCTCTTAGCAACCTTCAAATATACAGTAACTATACCTCTTAGCAACCTTCAAATCTACAATGACTATAGTCACAATGCTGTACATTATATCCTCAGGACTTATTCTATAAACTGAAAGCTTTTACTTTTTGGCCCCTTTCACCCTTCCCCCCCCCCACCCCCACCGCCCGCAACAACCAGTCTGTTCTCTGTATCTATGAATTTGAATTTTCTTTCTTTCTTTTATATTCTGTGTATCAGCACTATCATTCAGTACTTGTCTTTCTCTGTCTGACTTACCTCACTTAGCATAATGCCCTCAAGATCTATCTATATTGTGACAAATGGCAAGATTTCATTCTTTTTTATGGCTGAGTAATATTCCATTACACACACACACACACACACACACACACATACATACCACACTTTTTTTTTCAAAATCTTATTTAAATTCTAGTTAGTAAATAAATAAAATAAATTTCTAGTTAGTTAACATATAGTGTAACACTGGTTTCAAGGGCAGAACTGAGTGATTCGTCACTTACATACAATGCCCAGTGCTTATACAACGTTTTCTTTATCCATTCACCCATTGATGGACACAGGCTGTGTCCATGTTTACAACTGGCTGGTGTAAATAGCACGGCAGCGAACAAGGCGTGCAGACATCTTTTTGCCTTGGTTTCATTTCCCTTGGACCAGTCGCCAGAAGTGGAATTTCTGGATCACATGATCTGCGATAGTTCTATTTTTAAATTTTTGAGGAACCTTCATTCTGTTTTCCACAGTGGCTGTACCAGTTTATGCTTACCCCCCCCCCCCCAGTGCACGAGGGTTCCCTCTTCTCCACCTGCTCTCCAACACGTGCTATTTCTTGTCTTTTTAATGGTAGCCATTCTGACAAGCACCAGCTGATACCTCCCGAGTCCCTGTTGACTCGGGGGCACTCACGCACTCAGGGAGGTCCCTTGCCGGACAAGAGGTTGGGGGATTGTTTCTGGTCTCTTCACGGCCACTAAGGCCTTGTGACTTGGGGAGAGTCCCTTGACATTTCTGGATTTCTGTTCTCAGTGAAAGCAAAGGACTGGGCTTGGAGACGACGGATGTTTATTACCTTGACCGTAGTGATGGGGTCACAACGTTTGCATACGTGCAACGTCATCAAATTGTGTACATTAAATGTGCAATTTTTTCTGTGTATCAGTTACACCTCAAAAAGCTGCTTAGAAAATGGATATGAACTATATGCATATTGAAAAATACATATATGAGATTTTTTTCAAAAACCAAGGACAGGTTTATACACTTTTAAGACCATATCCTTAGATCATGATTAAATATTTAGGGGAAGAAGTAATAGGAAAGAAGCGTTTTTAAACTTAGACTCTGTGGCAGTGCTGACCAGTAGAACTTTCTACAAGGAGAAAAGTGGTCCGTACCTGCTCTGACCCCATGGTAGCCAGCTGCTGCATCGAACTGTTGAGTGCATAAAAGCAATGAAGGCATTGCAATGAGAAACTGTATTTTTAATTTTTATTTAACTTTAATTTAAAGAGTCACAATCCCATTATGACTTTTTTCTTTTCCATAAAGCCTTACTCCTGGTCCCAAAGTCAAGTTCACCAAGAAATCACCATTGGTTATCAAGTAACCTTAAGCCACTGATGAATCAGATTCACAGATTTGTAACATTTCCCTAATTTCTCATCAAGATTTAAAGCTTTGAGGTGACCGGGGAGATCCAGGACCACTGGGGTCTGCCTCTGGCTAAAAGCTGCGAATAGAATGTCGGGAATCATTTAGGGCCAAGTAATTCGGCACAGAGATATTCTCTGAGCGTTTGAGATTCTGGGAAACAGCTGAGAAAAAAGAGAGCGGGTCTTTTTTTAGGAGATGTCCTACAGAAATCCTGTTAAAGGACCAAACTTACCTTTCTTTTTGGTTTGTCCCTCTAGGAGCTGATCGATGTTGACAGTGAAGTGGTGTTTGAATTAGCCTCCTATATTTTACAGGTGAGTTGTCCTGTCCTCATCTGGCTGTCCCAGAGCCATACGCAGTAGAGACGGGAGTAAGATTGAGCACACCCAGCAGGCTGCCATATTCACTACCTATTTGTCATCTTAATTATTTATGACACTAATAGGAAGGAGCTACACCATGGCAGTCAATAGAGGCTTCTGGCATTCCAGAATTTTAAGACAGGGTCTCTCTGCAAAGGAAAATTGTGTGTATCACTTGAGCCTGGGGGAAACAAGGATCGTTCAGTAACTCCCTTTTCTTCAGGGTTAGTGCCCTCCCCCACTCTGGAGAAAGCCCAGTAAATAGCAAGATTTAACTGCCAAGAGAATCATTGCACATCCTATGGAAAGACAAGGAAAGGACAGGCCTTTCACTTATGGGTGAAAGAGGTATTAATGAAAATCGGCAGCAATGACAGTTTTAGTAACGCTGGCAAGATGAATTAGAAGAACGGCACTCATTTATTTCCTCCACAAAGATTTCTTAAACAACTGTTATATTCAAGATTCCATGAAGGTTCCATGGCCCCTCCTTAGGATGACCAGGAAAGAGCCCACAATACAAAACAAGTAACATAAGACACTAAGCAGTTCTACCCAGACACATGTTCAGATCCGGAATCCTTAATCCAGAAAAAGGTAGACCAGGGTCCAGAGGTAGAAACTTGCATTTTGTTGTTATGAATCACTTTCTTTGTGTATAACTCTCTAAAGTTTAATTTTGTGTCTCATATTCATGTGGCAAATGCATGGTCCTTTCCCCATTGTCTTCCTATAGCAGATAGGACAGCAGCAGTAGTAAGCTGAGCTTACTCAGTAGAGGAGTGGTCATGACTGTGGAATGTATTTAAAAGTCTGGAACACTGTACAGGAATGTTTCATTGACGTTGAATTTTTTCTTCTACAGGAGGCAAAGGGAGATTTTTCTAGGTGAGTTTACAAAAGGGTTTGTTTTCTTAATGTGCTCTGTTAATCTTTATTAAAAGAAACTATTCTTTCTGTACTTTGTAGGAGGGCAGTGCTTTAATGTTAGATATTAACGAGGAGTGCCTGGATGGCTCAGTCGGTTGAGTGTCCGACTTCGGCTCAGGTCATGATTTTGCAGTTCGTGAGTTCGAGCCCGGTGTCAGGCCCTGTGCTGACAGCTCAGAGCCTGGAGCCTGCTTCGGATTCTGTGTCTCCCTCTCTCTCTGCCCCTCCCCTGCTCACGCTCTGTCTCTCTCTCAAAAGTAAATAAATGTTAAACAAAATTATTTAAAAAATTAAAAGAGACAGAGCGTGAGCATGTATGTGTCTGTGTGTGTGTGTGTCTCTGTTAATGATGAGAGCCACCTCTCAACTTGTCAATTGAAACAGACATATCGGGCAGAGGAAACATAGTAACAGCAAGGAGGATATTCTGTACTAAATGAAAAGCCTAGAGATCACTAAAGCAGAGATCAGCACCCACTGTCACAAATGGCCACTAGTGAGGTCTGTCAGCTGGAACCTAGAGCCTGAAGTCACCACTCTGGTGTGAACAGGGCTTTAGATTATCCCGCAATGTGGACATTTTTTTTCTCTCTCCGTTTTAGTCTCCTGCTCCTCCAAAGGACGAGATGCTATCCCATAGGGAGATTTCCTTCATGAAAGTATCTCGGTTCCCCACTTCTACTTTTCTTCCCTCTCTAGATATTCCATTGGAGAGAATGTAAACACTTAACCACCGGGGACACTGTGCACTGGTTATTAACTTGTGGAACTGCCAGCTTCTCAGTGCCGTTCATTTCCTGAAGCTTTGCCCATTGACCAGCGTGGTTGAATCGCCTCTCATTTTCTCATGATCATTAGTGGAGCCCTCAGAGCAGGGAGTTGTGGACATCCACCAACGGGACTGTCTGCTCAAAGACAGACATTATTCCAGGCAGTCTGCTTTCTTGAACTCCCCAAGAGACGTCTGGGATAGCCCATATTTTAGAATCAAGGTCTAAATGTACAAGAAAACAGAGTGTCTGGGCATAGCATTCTGACTCATCAATAGGAAATAAGCAAAATTGGTATTAAAATTAAGAAACACTGGGGCGCCTGGGTGGCTCAGTCAGTTGAGCGTCCGACTTCGGCTGAGGTCATGATCTCACAGTTTGTGAGTTCGAGCTCCACGTCGGGCTCTATGCTGACAGCTCAGAGCCTGGAGCCTGCTTTGGATTCTGTATCTCCCTCTCTGTTTGCCCCTCCCCTGCTTGCACTCTGTCTCTCTCTCTCTTTCAAAAATAAATAAACATTAAATTTTTTTTTGTTTTTAAATCTTTATTGGAAGATTTTAACATCTGGGTTGTCTGAGTGGCTCAGTTGGTTGAGTATCCATCCACCTTCGGCTCAGGTCATGATCTCACGGTCCGTGAGTTCGAGCCCCACGCTGGGCTCTGTGCTGACAGCTCAGAGCCTGGAGCCTGCTTCACATTCTGTGTCTCCCTCTCTATGCCCCTCCCCTGCTCCCCCCTGCCTCTCTCTCTCAAATATAGATAAACATTTAAAAAAATTTTTTAAAGAAACACAAATCCTGACTCTACTCCATGATGGGACTTGTATGTTTTCTCATGCTTTGGCAGATTTGATCTAAACTACTTCAGTTGGTGGCTTACCTGTACTTGTCTAGATTTGTCAAGTTCATGCGGCCTGGTTTGTGAAGCCTTTGCTGTTTTCTCTTTGGTCTCCATGTGCATATCTAAAGCTTTGTAGGGGCGCCTGGGTGGCGCAGTCGGTTAAGCGTCCGACTTCAGCCAGGTCACGATCTCGCGGTCCGTGAGTTCGAGCCCCGCGTCAGGCTCTGGGCTGATGGCTCGGAGCCTGGAGCCTGTTTCCGATTCTGTGTCTCCCTCTCTCTCTGCCCCTCCCCCGTTCATGCTCTGTCTCTCTCTGTCCCAAAAATAAATAAAAAACGTTAAAAAAAAAAAAAAATTTAAAGCTTTGTAACAAAGCCTGAGGTGTATGTTCTCATTCCGATATCTCAGCAAAAGCAAAAAACCTAGTTTATGATTTAAAACAAGGGTCAGTTTAGGGTGCCTGGGTGGCTCAGTCAGTTAAGCGTCTGACTTCAGCTCAGGTCACGATCTCGCGGTCCGTGGGTTCAAGCCCTGCGTCGGGCTCTGTGCTGGCAGCTCAGAGCCTGGAGCCTGCTTCCGATTCTGTGTCTCCCTCTCTCTCTGCCCCTCCCCTGTTCGTGTTTTGTCTCTCTCTGTCTCTCAAAAATAAGTAAATGTTAAAAAAAAGGTGGGGGGGCGGTAAGCCAACATTTCTGTAAAGGGCCAGATGGTAACTAATCTTGGGTTTTGCAGGCCATAGAGTCTCTGCTATAATTACTCAGCTCTCCCTTTGTAAGTGCAAAAGAAGCCGTAGACAGCAGGTAAATAAAGGAGTATAGCAGTGTTCCAATAAAACTTTATTTATAGACTTGGAAATTTGAATTTTGTATACATTTTCTTGTATCCTGAAATACTGTTCTTTTGAATTGTTTGTTTTCTAACCATTTAAAGAATATAAAAGCCATTCTTAGCTCATGGGCCATACAGAAACCAGCAGAGGGCTGGTGGGTTGCAGTGTGCTTACCCCTGATTCTAAAATTAGTCCCTTCAGCCCAGTTTGAATATTTGCATAAGGAGACTTCCAGGCCCCTTGTGTTTAGGCTTCCCAAGTTCTTGCTATAAAGCAGAGGTAGTCATTTTTTTTTTTTTTAACTAAGGCTTTTTTACAGCCTTAGCAGGAGACCTTAAACATTATAGGTGGCCAGTAACCATTCAGTGAATTTGTTGAATGAAACATTTTGAGGATATAGAAACTATGTTTGGTGGTTTTTTTGTTGTTGTTGTTGTTGTTTTTGGGTTTTTTGGTTTTTGGGGTTTTTTTTTTTTTTTTTTTTGCAGTTGTTACTTTTTTATGCCCTTCATTTGGTATTGGAATTTGGGGGTTTTGATAAATGCAGCTTTATATCTTACAAAGACTTCTGATCCCTTGAAAAATAGTTTAACAACCCCAGGTGCAATCGATTCTCCAAAGATACTCTTCCCCCCTTTTCTTTGACCAGCCCCGAACTCCGCTGTAGATATTATTTATTTTTGAGAGTACCCTGACAGGATGGAACGTGAACTGTGAAGTCGTCTGACCCCACAGATCCTGGGAACGTTTGGCCTCAGGGATTGCCAGGGAGGAGGAAGTTGTAGGCCTGGCCTCCCAGTAATTCATGGTCCCTTAATGAGCCTGTGGAATGCTACCTTGTGGGGCTCAGAGAAACAAAGGATCCTGGTTTAGCTTCATTTGTCAAAGTGCTGCCTCTTGGTTTGTTTGTCCCCAGCTGTCTGGGGAGAGAAACAGCCTTCACGGGAGGGAGAGGTCAGACACCTTATCCCAAAGGTCACTCTATGTGCCAGGGTAGACCTCCCGTGGCGGAAGGTGGAGGTGATCTGTTCCGTGCGGTGCCCTAATCAACACCTGTCATCTGCAGCAGGCCCACGGTCTGTGTGCAAGAGTGACCTGGCGTTTTGGAATAAGAGAAGGTCATTCTAAATTCCTTGTTGGTGCCTTTTCCCATCTATACCCAGGGAAATCCCCAAAGCATTAACGTTGAGCACATTTAGTTTGGTGGCTGAACATTAGGCGTTTTAGGTGTCCTAGTCTGAGAAGTTTAGTATTGTAGAGTTACGTTCGGCCTATTAATAATAATTCATGCAGGACTGTGCATTAAGTTCTGTGCATTATATTTAACTGAAAGGCTTTGACTTGTATACATACCCGTCAATAGAATCTGTTTTCCTGAACAGCATCAATAAAATGAGAGGTCTGCTTCGATCGCACAGAACACTGCGGCATGGTCCAGGGCTTAAATCTAGGATATTCTAGAATCTAGAGGATTAAAGAACCTTTTTAACTAACGGTCGCCCACAAAAGACAAAGTAACCTTTTCATAGCCAGAGGGTACCGAATCGAACTTCCTGAAAGGCTGTTTTGCTCCAGATGTGACTATTCTGTAGATTTACATGTCAGGGAACATACACAACTACATTTGAGTGGAATGAATATTACACATCTAAAAATTATGGGAGCAGTTTCCTTGAAGTATAAGGACAAGGGAGAAGTCAAAAGTACTAAGGTACTTTACCAGAAGGAGAACTGTATACGGACAACAGGGAATCATAATTCTTCTTCCTCCTGCCCCTCCCAGGCTCTTCTGTTTCTGCTTTTGGACTCAGTCTTGCCCAGCAGACCCCTGAAGGCTTATTCTTCCCAAGCTCCCTTTTCTTTCCCGTGAATGGAAATGCTCACTTTATCTTCTTGGACTTTACCATGAGATGTCGGGTTGAGCGTTGCTGAGAAGAAATGGCTGGGGTACATAGAGATCGATAAGAAGTATTGTCCGGGGCAGGAAGAAATCTATGTCATAGTCTAACATATTGTGGACAGATTTGTGAGCCCTCATTAAAGGTTTGGGAAATAGCCTTATCGAAAAATAATATTTTCGCACTTGTATTATTTTCCTTAGCACAGCACGATAATCGTTCTTCACTTCCTGGTGTCTGTGTGTGTACAAAAATGGATGTCCTTCCACAATCAGGAAATGTAGAGTTGGCATTTCTGCTTAAAAACAATCGAATAGCCTAAGACCTGCTATCCTTGCCAGCTCTAGAGGCAAATATTAGGTTGAAAAGGATCAACACAGTTTAAAAACAAAAAGTTCTCATTTGATCGTCCCTCCTGGACACTCGTCAGCTAACACGCATTTTCCGTGATTTATCCATACTTTATGCATCAGAAACACTGCAGGGGCTTGAGTGCTGAACACTGACATTTCCTATTTTAAAAATTTAAAGGGAAAAGCCTTGGGTTATTATAGAAAAAAATAATATTCTCTTCCTCGAAAAGTTCAGTGCAGGAACACCTCGTTTAATCAACTGAACAGGATATCCAAATTGTATGGTTACATTGTAATTCAATTTTTTTTAATGTGTTATTTAGTTTTGAGAGAGAGAGAGAGAGACAGAGTACACGTGGGGGAGGGGCAGAGAGAGAGGGAGACGCAGAATCCGAAGCAGGCTCTGGGCTCGGAGCTGTCGGCACAGAGCCCGACGCGGGACTCGAACTCACAAGCTGTTGAGATCATGACCTGAGTCAAAGTTGGACGCTTCGCCGACTGAGCCTCCCAGGCGCCCCAGTTACATATTAATGTCACAGAAGACTTATTGCTACATTGCACACAAGAACTTGATTTTTCGTGTTTTTCGCTAAGGGGACCTTAACTGAAAACCCTCATAGCGGGCACCTTTTGGGATGAGCACTGGGTGTTGTATGGAAACCAATTTGACAGTAAATTTCATATATTAAAAAAAAAAAAAAAAAAAAAAAAAAAAAAAACCCTCATAGCCAGTCTCTCTTCCTGATGTTGAGAATCACTTCACACTTTACTTTCTGTCAACCCTTTTGATACTCTCAAGAAGGGTGCCACCAAAAGAGGGGAAAAAAATCATTTTAAACTTTTTGCCAAATCAGTGAACTGATTTAAAAAAAAAATGTTTTATGCCAAACAGCACACATAAATGCCTGAGTCACACTACCTTTGGTATAAAGAACCACCCAAACATTAACAGGGACCAGTAAAAAACATCTGTTCTATAGAATTTTTTCGTTAACAGGATTTAATTGAAACCAGATCAGTAAAGCTCTGTTACTCTGGGCCGTCCCTTGGGCCCTGGAAATATCTTTGTTATAGAGGACCGGATGCACTGACGCTAATCATTAAAACAGGATTCTACCAGCAAAACATTTCTCAGGACCAGTAAGCAAACAGCACCTGAAAAAGACTGATGTTAAGAGCATTTCATGTAAAGGTCCATGGGCCACGTGGTGCTTACCTGTTCAGAAACTGTCATGTGCCTGAGAGGCAGGGGAAGGAAAACCTACATCTGCAGGCTCTGTCTGTTCCAAAATAAACACAGCGGCCACGGAAAAAGAAGTGACGCTGTGATTGAGTACTTAGGGTTCAGTTTATATGACATCTGCACAAACTTAAACACAGGTCCAAGTGAGAGACTATTAGCCCAGCGGAGTTCAGTGGTATGTAAGAAATTTTGCTGTGTCCTGATTTATCAACCTGCAGGTTTCTAATTCTATCTCTTAAAATAATAATAATTATTATTATTTAATGCTTTTTGAAATGGAGTGAGGGAGGGAGGGGCAGAGAGTGAGGGGGAGAGAGAGAATCTCAAGCAGGCTCCGTACTGCCCAGTGCAGAGCCCGATGTGGGGCTCAAACTCATGAAACTGTGAGATCATGACCTGAGCCGAAACCAAGAGTCAGACACTTAACCGACTGAGCCACCCAGGGTGCCCCGTTTCCTACAACTTTTTAATTGGTGTCTTGAAAGAAACTAGTTGGCGGTGATCGTATAGTAAGCAAAATAGATTTGCTGAGAGTTTTAGGTAGACTAAGAAATACTCAGACAGTGGGGTTTGGAATAGTGAACATTTAGAATAGAACTGATATCTTTACCAGTTTGAATTGTATCTTTAATACCCCAGATTGCGAATGTCCCTGTTGGAAACTTAGTAGAAAAGTCCTCTGTTAAGCTTAAAACACATCTGTCAGCCCAAAGGAGAGTTTTTGTGGGAATAATTTAAATGTATGTAATTCTCGTATGTTATTTCACACACAAAAAGAGAGAGGGAGAGAGAGAGAGAGAGAGAAGGGGTATGTGATGGTTTTCCCATGATTTAAGAAAGGACTTTGAGCGAGAAGCAGCTGGAATATTTCACGCCCGCAAGACCTTTTGAAAAGGAACAAAATCTGTGAAAATTTGAAACAAAATGTTCAAGTGGAAAAGTTATAAATTGTTACATAAATCGTTGTTTTATGCACAAAATTCCATTTTCCTGAGCTTTTCAAGTGTGTAAATCACATTTTCTGAGCATAGGAAAATATTCAGACAGGGGATTTTGTAGGACGATATCCTTCAAGTCCTATGGGAATCGTTTAGCTATAAAGTAAGGAGGAGATTTTGTATTATGACAGCTGCCTCTCTTGTGAAGCATTTATTTAATAGCAATATGGTATTTCGAGTTGACCTTGTGAATAGCGGAAAGGCTCGTGGCTATAACACTATGTCAGTTTTTCAAAATTAAGATTCCCAGTCTAAGGGAGATGTAGAAAGTTAATCAGTTGCTGCTGCTTGTTTCATTTGCGTGTAATTACTGTCTCGATTGTAGACTTCTAAAATGTTTAAAAACTTGTTTCGAATTTTGCAAGTTCCCAACTATGTTAGAAACTCACAAAACGTTTTGCATCACCCTAGGAAGCCAAACTCACTCGTCAAGGAAGAAGTCTGTACTCAGATAAATTGGTAGTTAGCATCAGAAAATAAAGGCACACAATTCATAAATGTTGGCAATTTTCCCCCTCCATGGAGGGTAGCCAGTTTATCCATGATCCAAACCCAGAATCCAGAATCCCATGCTGGAGAAGTCTCAGCGGGTCCTCAGGTTGCCAGTGTCTGCGAATGTTCACACAACGATAGGAGAAGTGTTACAGGCAACATCCCAGCTACTAGCTTTTCCAGCCCTCCCTACGCACTTTTAAAAAAAGCATGTGATTGGGAGAAAATAGGCAAGCACCTCATTTTCTTTGTTGTAACCAGAACTTGAACTTGGTTCAAACAAACAAACAAACAAACAAACAAAAAAAAAAAAAGGGGGGGAGGAAGGAAAAGGAAAGAAATTGTTTCCTGCGTGGTTTTTAAAGATCAGCAAAGAAGAAAAAAATATACAACTTGCCTTATTAATCTTAGAGTTTTCTAGATTCATTGTACCATTGAATAAAGTCGTACAGATCCACGGTGTAGGTCTGAAGCTTTAGGGTGTCGGCAATGTTTCTGAATTCTGAAATTTGTAGATTTTAGACGGGGGCAATTCAGGGTGTTCCTGAACACCGTGATAGTGTCTGGGGCACTATCCTGGAACCTAACCTCTTACTGTGCCTGCACCAGAACATGGATATTTGCACCAAGTGGGGCAGAGAAAGGTCCAATGTTGCCTCCTATAAAAAGGTTAGGATTGCCACCAAGGGTGTTACAGAGATGTCTGTTTCTTAGAGCTTTTTGGATTTGGGAATTACGGATAATGAGGACCTGTAGGGCTCTTTTACTTAGGAAATCCCTCTCCCTGGGGAACTTGACCTTCACGATAGCCTTATAAAACACGGAGGCATTAGTGTTAGTGAAAAGGCATCACGTTGCCTCGCCTGAATTGCAGGACAATGCTCCTTGCTGGTTTGACTTTCTGGGCTTAGCGCTCTTTTGTGTTTTAGTGCCGTGTGCATCGAAACCACTGGGTTCAGGAAGAATTCTGCCGCACTAAGCATTTTCTCTGTGTCCCAGATTTGTCCTGCAAATTATGGACATCTCATTGAACCTAAGGAGAATCTTCTGAAAAAGTATTTCCTCGTTTTTTTAAAGGGAAACAAACCCATGTGGATTTTGCTAATCCTCTGATCAAATTTGATTTTTGCTTCCTTCGCTTTATGGTGTCTTGGTTAAATCTGTTGTTGCTGTTATTTGCAGCAAATTCCTTGTTTGATATATTGCTAGAAATCTTAGAATGTGTTCTTAGTAGATCATTTGAACGTCCCAGATATAAGCAGTGTAGGTGGTAGGAAAGAGACACATCATCTCAAAAATCCCCGTAAATCAAAGACCAGAGCAACACTGAGAGTCCACTTCCCAAAAGTTTGGAATAAAATCTGGTGAATGTTAAAAATGGGAAGACTTCGGGTTGATTCGCAGTGTAGCAAATGACTCTCCAAGGGGCCTTTTTTCTTTTTCTAAAAATGGAACATGAACCATTTTAGGCTGTCTTATACATCGGCATTTATCAAGTGCACTGAACTCTGGGGGGAAAATGTCTGAGTCGATGACCCTGAAAGAGGAAACTGGGGACTTCTAGGACGTTCATTAGGTCGTAGCTTCCCACGCCTCTGGAGATGCAGCGACCGGGTCTGCCATCAGGGCAGCCGTCCGATACGTGGCCACAGAGTGGGGCCAGATCATTTCGCTGGGCTGACCACCTCTAAGTTAGCACAGATGTTTACAGACAGCAGAAAGGCAAATAAAACATTTCTACATAGCTGTCCTGTGGGAAGGATTAAGAGCCATGGATCCCTTCCAGAATGTAATGGATTTGGATGGGCTTCACGCCTTCGTGATTTCTTGTTGTATTTGTCCGTGTGACCTTGCCCTGGGGGAGAGCTGGAGAAGCCACGGCAGGCTCCCGCCAGGAAATCAAGCCTGCGATGGTCATCGGGGAAACTTGTTTGCCAACAAACTAGTGTTTGATGCGTAAGACAATCCCTTCCTCCTTTACCTTCCTCCTTCCCCAAATATACTCTAAATGTGATGAGTGTGAGAAAACCCAAACTCCAGCTTCAGCTGAATTTGCTCCCCCCGCGGCTTCGGCCAGCACAAGTTCATCCCACAAGAGTGAGTAGCTTTTGATAGGTAAGGTGCCGCTGATGATCAGTGAATCGAAGCCCTGTTCTCAGGGTGCCTGTGGTGAAACAGGGGAGGCGAGATCCGGAAATTCATCCCCGAGGGCTCTCAGGTGTTCGGTGAACTGAGTATTTGCTTGAACGATGCCTTAATAGGATGCGAGTAAAAATTCCAAACCCTGCTTGGGAACTGAATTTTCCCAAACACAGGGGGCTCACCCATTTGAAAACCCCCAGTGGCTGGCCGTTGCCTACTGGGTACGTGTGAACTCCATGAAAATGATACTCCTATTTTTTTTCTCCACCCAGGCCCTGCCCCAAAGCTGCTGCTTCCACCAGAGCTCACAGGGGCTCTCTCTCCTCTGAGCTATCGCATGCGTTTTTTAAATCAACGTGATCGACTACTGCCTTTAATCAGTAATCTTTCTGTTTGTGCTCATGCCGCCCTGCTAACTCGCGAGCACCTTTTGGATAAAGACTGTGCCTTATCTTTTTTGGAGCCCCCTACACTGTTTTCCCATCTAGCAGGGGCTCCCCAAATACCTTCAACTTTTTAACGATTAATTGATAAATCCTTGCCTTACCACGTAGGTGACAGCAGCTGTAGTGCTTGGTTTTGTTGAATCATATGGTAACACGTTGAGCTGTTCTTCTGGTCGGCTGTTCAGAAACACCACTGACACCATTTCTCAGACCACTTGGAAAGCACCCTGAGAGCAGCTGTGTCCCCCCCCCGCCCCCCCCGCCCCCCCCCCCCCCCCCCCCCCCCCCCCCCCCCCCGCCCAGTGTGTTTCTCTGTCACCACATAAATGAACCGAGCGGAAAGTCCTGGAATGGTTTGCCCACTGGCACTTGGTATGCAAAGGGTAGCCGCTGTGATCCGTTGCCCGGGGCAGCATTTCCGGGAGGGTGGGTTCTCCCAAAGGGCACATCCTCCAGTCTGCGGCATGGATGTCAGAGTGTCTGCTGTCCAGCTGCCTCAGGAGCTCCCCATCTGTGACTGTGCTGCCCTTCTGTCCTTCCTTCACATGTACTTCCTGAGCTCTTGTCTCCTTGCTGTCTTGGTGTTATCGCTCAGCCTCCCAGGGGCCAGCATCTGCCTTGCTCTGTGCGAGGAGCACAGAAGCTGCTACTGTGGCCTTGGTTAGAACTGTGGACCAAGGCAGGCTCCACGGGGTGAGCCCTTGCCAGCGGGGCAGGGGCCGTGAGCCGCTCTAAAGGCCAAAGCCATCCCAAGGAGGAGGCCAGTAATTGCCTCTGGAGGTGAAGAGTGCGTGCAGACCCCAGTGCCCTGGCCCAGCGGGGATGCAGGTCTGTTGAGGGTGCAGAGAGGAGTCAAGCCTCTGAAGAAGCCTGGTTACAACTAGGGGAGTTTTAAGTGTCCTTCTAACCTGACAACATGGGAGCTGGGGGGGGCGGGTGGGGACAGAATTTCTGGTGCCAGGACCTGCGTCTAGGATCAGATAATCCACTTCCCACTCTTGGAGTCATTTCCAGGTTTTGTCAAAAGCAAGAGTCATTTCTTTCTTTTTCTTTCTTTCTTTCTTTCTTTCTTTCATTCTTTCTTTTTTTTTATCTTTATTTATTTTGGAGAGAGGGAGAGAGAAACGAGCAGGGGAGGGGCACAGAGAGAGGGAGACAGGGGATCTGAAGCCGACTCCACACTGACAGCAGCGAGCCGATGCTGGGGCTCGAACTCAAGAACTGTGCAATCGTGACCCGAGCCAAAGCCTGATGCTTAACCAACTGAGCCGCCCAGGTGGCCCAAAAGCAGAAGGTTTTTTTTTTTTCTCATATTTTGGACAACAGTCTCCAGTGTGCAGACGATCCAAGCAGAGAAAACCAGCATTGTGTGTTCTTGAGGGAAACAGCTCTCAAGGAGAAGCAGTCACGTTGCCCGTTGGGGCCCCCAGAGCCTGTGATGGGACCCCAGGAGCTTCTCCCACGGACACTGGCGACCCTTCTCTTCCCAGATTCGTGCTGCTCAGGGGCCCTGGGCGTGTGCCCCGTTCCACGTACGGGCCATCTGTGAGCACGATGCCCTGTCCTGTTCTGTGCCCCAGAGGAGAGGCCTGCTGGGCTCTGCACCTCGTGTGTTCTCTTTCCTCTGTATTAAATCAATCAATTAAAAGGGAGCACCCCTTCCTACCCCCCCCGTCCAGTTTTCATTAAAAGGGAACAGATGTGGGGCGCCTGGGTGGCGCAGTCGGTTGAGCGTCCGACTTCAGCCAGGTCACGATCTCGCGGTCCGTGAGTTCGAGCCCCGCGTCAGGCTCTGGGCTGATGGCTCGGAGCCTGGAGCCTGTTTCCGATTCTGTGTCTCCCTCTCTCTCTGCCCCTCCCCCGTTCATGCTCTGTCTCTCTCTGTCCCAAAAATAAATAAAAAATGTTGAAAAAAAAAATTAAAAAAAAAAAAAAAAAAAAAAAAGGGAACAGATGTGGGGTCTCGGCTGAGGCCCCCGGGGCGGGGCTCGGTGGATCACACAGTGCGGTGGTTTTCTCGGAGGGTGAACCATTCCTTGGCATTGCCTGTGTGCCCTCCCTGTCTTCCAGCAATGAGGTGGTGAGGAGTGACTTAAAGAAGCTGCCGGCGCTCCCCACTCAAGCCCTGAAGGAGCACCCCTCCCTGGCCTACTGGTAAGCTGCACCCCCTCAGCGCACCCATCAGGAGCGAGCCCTCCCGGGGCACTAGGGGCCGGGGCACCAGGACCCCAGCCGGCCCCACTCCAACTTGTAGAAGCGGCTTAGGTCTTGGCCAGACCATTTTCAGCATGTATTTAAGTGGCATGGTTTGCCATTTTCTATTTTCTTTCTCTTAAGAAAAAAAAAAAAACTGTCTAAAATTTCACTTTGGATGCTTTGCCTCCTTGGAGACCCTTTCATGTGCTGCTCGAGTTTCATTCTGGAATCCCTGTCATTTGATGACAGGATGTGTGAGGTTTGGAGATGTGGGAGAACTGCGGGTTTTTTTTTTTTTTTTTTCATTTGCAGAAGAGAGAGATTGATTCTTTGATTTTCCCACAATGTTTCTTATCTCCTGATTTGGCCGCCGTGGAACATTACACCCTAGTTCATCCGTCAGGCCCCGGATCACTGATTCCGAACAAAACAGGCACTCGAAAGGGTCCTGGATTGTGGTTCTGGTCACGATCGGGTGGGGCCTGTGTCCCCGGGTGGCCCTCACCACCGACCCAGGAGGAGTGCACTGCCATGGCCCTCGTGTTCCTTCTGAGTCCTTGGCAACAAACAATGAGTGCTTTTATTAACAACAACAACAAAAGCAGTAATAATAAAACAAAAGTCGCAGGTCAGTCCTGATAAACTGTAACATGCGACGCTTGTAAGCACCTCTTGAATCTGCTTTGTGCAACGTCTGGATTGCTAACATTTCGTCTCGTCTGGACCCTTTTGCAGGCAGCACACTAGTGGCTCAGTTATTCAGGTGGCTCCCAGAGATTCCAATGGCTGGGTTAGGGCGGGTGGTGATGCACACGGCACTAGCGGGTTCAACTCTGGGCCACAGGTCGTTTCTCCTCAAGAGACCAAGCGATGGGGCAGCGGGAGCAGAAATGAGACGCTGAGTCCCAGGGGCAGAGAGCCCCCCTGCCCCCGGGGCGCTGGCACGACCCGTCCCCCACCATCTCGTCTCTCTGAGCTGGTTTTTTGCCGCACGTCCTGCACAAACATAGAGGTGGATACATAGTGGCTTTATAGAATCCTAACCTGCCCCCCCAGGGACAGAATCTGTCTCACCTGCAGACTCACCCGTTCGCGTGTCCGCTCCCACGCCTGCCAGCTTGGCGGCCTGCACCTGTGCACACCAACAGACGACGCTCCTGTCCCCTCGCTCATGGAGCCGTGCCGCCCTCTCCCCGGTCCCCTGTGTCCCCTGGGCCTCATCGTCCGTGTCCCCCTCCCCCACCAGCTGTTCATATTGGGGAAACCAATGGTGAAAGAGTTAGAGACACGAGAATATGGTTCTGGAGATCAGTAGTTCCTGCACGAAGGGGATGAATTTGCCAGGTGGGGGCTGGGTTTTCTGGGGTCAGAGTTGCTTTTAATCTAAACCATCCCTCAGCGACCTCCTCATCCGTCTCCCGGCATGTCCACCCTATGCTTACCAGCTCCTTCTCAGTCTCTGTGTGTGTGTCTCTCTCTCGTGATCTCCACAGTCTGTTCCACGCCCACATGTTACTTCCAATACAGAAATGTCTTCCTTCATGTCGCGCTCGTCTTTTGTGTTCATATGAACAGCTTCGTCTTTACCGACACCCCTCCAATCTCTGGGGCCCGGCCAGCGCTTTCCCTGGGCCTCACTTGGACCCAGTGGCACCCGTGCCCCTGTGTGTACTCACGGGGAAGACACGGAACGGAGGAAGTGAGATTTTTGAAACAGGTGCCCTCAGGGAGCACAGCCCAGCCTATGCACAGACACGCCAGCCGCATGGCCCATCTTGTTGGTGCATTACCGAAAAAATGCCTTATTCACTGCAGTTGGCTGGTTGAAGTCGGTCTCTATATTCCAACCTACTCATTTGGATTTCTAAAAAGCAAAGACTTCAGGAAGGGATAAATGCTATTCGTGCTTCGTAGACCGGAGACAGACTTGCGTGTCCGTAGACTTTCCTCGGCCACAGCATCATCACGCATCCCTACGATTAACCATGACCCCTTGTCGGTGGAAGAGACTTTCACTCGCTCTGACACCACAGTCTGTCGGGTCGCCCACAGCCTCACGTTGCCCTGATCGTCCCTGAAGGGCGACGGATATTTGCCCTTCTTCCAGGCTCTCCCGCTCTCGCTAGACTTCACGGATGCGGCAGACAACCCTTAGGCTGGACTAAGCCATAGGGAGCCCGTCCACACTAGTCGGAAAAGGCATCACAGCTTAGAGAGCAAAGCCGTGGGGTTTAGAATCCCAGCCACGTCTCTGAATAGTAGGGTAATGACAGCCCGGGAAGTTTCAGTTACTTCTCTGCTGCCTCAATTTCCCACCCATAAAGCGGAATTAACCATACCTACTGGATCCAGACTGTAAGCAAGAGCAGAAGTAAGAAGTCACATAATGCAATTAGCATGTAGTGAAAGGTACATCATAATGCTGAGTAATCGTGCAGTAATGCTTTCTGCTAATTTTCCCCAAGCGTGTAACCGGCTTGGACTTCTATTCCATGGGATTTCCCTATCGGGGGACAGGTGACGCAGACGGTTAGAATTACGCGCCCAGGGCCATAGAACAGAGCAGTAGCAGGGCCCTGACCTGGATTCTCTCAAGGGACTGGCTTGCAAATGCTGGACAACACCCCCCCGGCCGAACCACCCCTACAGGGTATGCAGGGGCATCTATCTTTACTCCAAAATCACTGACCAGTGCAGGCGATGGCTCCTGCAAGACAGGGAACCATATCTCCATCCCCGTGGGTTTTCTGGGCTGCTGCCTGCAGAGAGATGATCTCCCAGAATGACGTGGCTAGGCACAGTCGGCCGGAATCATCTGTCTTCCTCCTCTATGTAACACAGTGTCCTCCAAATAGTGTTTTGGGATTCTGTGGCTGGTGCCTTTTTTACAGTTATCCCACTGATAACTCCATACCAGAGATCCAGGGTAGCTGGGAAACTGTCCACAGAGCCAGTGCACTTGGGCTATCTGTAAATTCCAGAGGAAGGAGGAGGGGGGCAGGGAGCTGAGTGGGTTCTCAGTGAGCATGGCGCGTGCTGGGTCCATGGTGTTTCAGAGCGGGGAGAGCTGGGGAAGGAGAAGCTGCATACCGTGGTCTCACAGATGGCCTGGGTCATCAGGAGGTACAGAGAAACGAGGGGTGGCAGATTCCTGCAGCTGTCAAGCCCTGAGAAGCCATTTAGTTGGCAAACAGCTGAACAGCTGCCTGACGGCGTTTCTGACTTTAACCAGTGTTTGTCTAAGCCTCGACTGTGTTCGCAGCTACAGCCCTACGTTGATTTTTATCTCGCCTTCGCCGCCCGGGGACCTTCTCTCCCCAAACTGGGAAGGAAATTGGCTCCTGTCGCCCCTGAGTTGCTTACCCCTGGATCCACAGGTTGACCTCACAGAATTCGAAACCCTGTGCTAGGAAACACGCCCAACCCAGCCGCTGATTGAGGGGGTGGGCAGGGAGAGAGAAGAGCAGACCCTGAAGGTCTCGCTCTGAAGGTCTGGTGAGGTGGGGGGGCCAGCCCGAACACGACGCTGCTGGAGACTTCGCTCAGGAGAAGGGCTCTGTCACACTCAAAGCGGAGGGGTTGTCTGGGAGCCAAGGAGAAAGGGGCATCTGCCCCTCTCTGAACAGGTGTCCAGGAACCACCGAAACGACTCTCCAGCCAAAGGAAGCCTCCTTGGAGCTAGCCAGTTCCTGTTTGGGGTGTTTAGAAAAGTGCTTTCTTGTCAAGTCAGGTAATCTTCACGTACACCAGATTTCGGAATACTAAAATGAAGAGAGACCCGTTGAAGATTCAGAGAGCGATCAGAAAGTCAATAAATTACCCCCACTTGGTAGTTAGTGAACATACAGAACACATGGCCCTCAGAAATGGCCTTTCTTTTTTTCCTAAAGAAAGAAAAACAAAAAGTTGGCAAATAAGGCTTTAGATCAACTCTGGAATACCAAATTCATAATAAATAATGAAGGCCAACCAAGGAGGTCTTGAGGGTTCATCCCTCCTTCATTGCCTCCTGTCATGAAGCCCACGGGCCTGGGGTGAGAAAGGGGTGGGGAGAAAGAGGACGAATGAGGCTCCTGGCGGTGTGGCCAGGTCACGGAGGCCGGGTCTTTTGGACTTGACTCCTCTGCAGGTGGGATGTGCTTTCCCTGTGACTCCCCAGGTTGGCTCTGTGCTTCAGCCGCCATGGCTGTCTGGGCACCAGAGTCCCTTCTCAGAGAGTCCCTTCGTGCCCCCCACCCTGTCAAAGAGGGGTTTGGCTGGCGGGTGTCTCCCAAGGCACAAGCCAGTCTCTTGCTGTTTTAGAGCTTAGATTTCAGGACATCGTGGCGTTCCCATCTCACTTCTGGTAGCTGCCTCATTGTTTCCCAGGGCTTCTCTGGGCCTTGGATTGCCTCATGGATTGTGTTAGCCAGGCCCAAATTCCAGAACTTTCCATCCTCCTTGGGAGCCCTCAACACTGACCACTAATTCATGATAGGGAAGACGTGGGCATTCTATTGAGGTCAGCGCCTGCCCTCCCCTGTGAGGCCGTGTGCAGACAGGATCCAGGGGATGCAGAGGACGAGGAAGATGCGGGCATTCTGCCACAGCGTCCCCCCTGATCCCCAGCCAGCCGGCCTCTTCTTGTCCCCGGCTCTGTGTCCCTCTCCAGGGAGACACATGCTCACTGCTTCTTCCTCATCTGCCATGGTAGCATTTCTTGCAGGGAGCTGACCCCAAGTAAAGCTGTAGCCCAAAACACCTCACTTAGGCTGAGTTCAGAAATGCCACTTCAGGACAAATCCTTTCTCCAGGAGCTGTTGGCTCCTTGGAACTTCTCAGGACGTTGCTCAGGTTCGGAAGAAGGTTCTCCGTCAGCAGGGTGCTGACCGTTGACCTAGGGACCGTATGTAACACCGTCTTTGTGTTGCAATTCTAGTGAGGACCGAGTCATTGAGCACTACAAGAAACTGAACGGCCAGACCAGAGGTCAAGCAATTGTAAAGTAAGTGGCCTCTCCCAGTGCCCACGAGGCTGTGTTTGTGTGTGTTCATACAGCATGTGGCAGGGTTGTTCAGTTCTGTTCGCAAAGACACATAACTCCCGGGGGGGCGACGAGGGTTCAGTTTCAATTTTCAGGTAAATAATCACTCTGAGAGCTTTGTCACGCGCACACATAAATATGTCTCTGATTCCAGACCTGCCGAATAACCACCTGTGTGTGTGTGTGTGTGTGTGTGTGTGTGTTCTCTCTTCCCAGCTACATGAGCATCGTGGAGTCTCTCCCAACCTACGGGGTTCACTATTATGCAGTGAAAGTAAGTACCAAGCCTGCCCTAAAAAAAACCAGAAACACTTCTCAGTTTTCCCTTTTTAATCTTACTGAAGATTTTGGGGGGTGGGGACGGATAGGCATGATAGAGGACTTGCTCGAGATGATTGTGTGCTGAGGAGGGTTGGGGCGCTGGAACATTCCCCCCACGTCGGAAGACTTGATGCAGTCACTTACCAAAACTCATGTTCTCTTGTGCAAAGTGGGTATAATGAGTCCCTTCTTCCTTTGATTCTCAGAAGAATCCTGGGACGTCAGGACTGCAGAGCCTCTCAGTAGGAATATTCCCTCTGAAGGCAGTGAACTGTGGAGAACAAAAACCTTAAGCAGAATCAGCAATGTTTTTCTTGGTGGTCAAATGCCACACAGGCAATTTTGGAGGAGGAGGGCCGGCATTAGAGGCTGACAAATTAAGCTCATGGCTGTTTAAGAAGACAAGATGTGTCTTCTTAAATGTTGTGATGGCAAGTCCCATGGAACATGAACCCTGTGCTCAATTTTTCTTGATTTTACCGTAATGCTCCAGACTGGGATCCCTTCCTTGAAATAATAGATAATGACATGCCCATGTGCCCTTATCTGTGGTGAGACAGGATAATTTCCCTTCTTTAATTGACCCCAACATGGAAAGATTAAGTCCTTGCCCAAAGTCCAGCTGAAATGAAAACATTTCTGAATGCTAGACAGTTCAACCAGCCAACCTGAGATTCGCTTGCCCGTGTTTCCATCCAGCTGTATTTTTAATTCCCTTGGACTAGAACGTACTCTCTGCTACATTTATCTTTGTGTCACTCATTGCGGCTCGCACAGCACTTTGTATGTTTCGTTGCCTGTATCTTCCGCTAAAGTGCAGCCTTCCAATGGCCAGGACAGTGTGTTGCATTCCTTTTTTCATTCCTGGAGCCCTGTAAGTGCCTGGCACATAGTAGATACTCGGTAAATATTGACTAAATAAGTGTTTATTGAGAATTGAATTGGGTAGTTGCATGTCCCCCTTCCGTGATGGGAATGAATGTTGGAACTGTATTTGCGGAGCCCGGTTATGAGGCACACGCGGGAACCCCAGTCCTACCCAGCAGCTCAGCTGAGGTCTTTTTTTTAATGTTTATTTATGTTTGAGAGACACAGAGAGAGCACGGGGGAGGAGCAGAGAGAGAGGGGGACACAGAATCCAAAGCAGGCTCCAGGCTCCGAGCTGTCAGCACAGAGCCCGACGCGGGGCTCCCACTCACGAACTGTGAGATTATGATGTGGGCCCAAGTCAGATGCTTCACCGACTGTCAGCTCAGGATCTTTTAAAGCCTGGAATGGTTAAATTCTTCCTGATGTCCTACCAAAGCTCTCCCCACCGAGGGAAGCCTTAATCCCTCTTCTCCATCATTTATGGAACTCTTAGAACTGTCCCAGCCATTCCTGCCCAGAAGTTCTCAAGCCTGAGCTGTAAGTCTGTCATGAGGAGTGTCCCCTGGCCTTTTTAGCGTCTCCTGTCCCACTCGAGGAAGGTGAATCCACTGTGGAGACCAGCTCTCTATGAGGTGGCACCTTGAGATGTGCCCATTGAAGTCAGCGGGCAGTCGGCTCCCCCAAGGGAAATTGGACACTTTATGATATGACCTGAGGCTCAAAATTCCCCGCGCTGGCTGCCAGCGTTCCACACACAGCCAGTGAGGGTTGTAGAGTCTACATCCCCTTCACCATCTGGTTACCATAAAGGAAATCTTGGGATCCAACAATAGTTGTTACAAGATGCATTTCATAGAAACTCCTCTCCATTGTGGGAATATTCTGTGGGGACGTGCAGCAAAGGGGGCTGTGCCCAAGAATAGGGATAAGAAATCCCCTGGACTAGGCTCTCTCATCTGCTGTGTGTTCATAATTTGAGCTCACCTCCATCGCTCATACTGAAAATAGAGATTCTGAAATTCACCCCTCCGGCCCCCCCGACGAAAGTCTGTTGGAAGACTGTCTGTTGGACAGACAGACATCTGTTGGAAGACAGATGTTAGACTGCCGAGAGAGATTGTCATGGATAGAGTGGATGTCTCTGCGCAGGGACGTCATTCAGTCTTTTACTTGCGTAAACCCGTGTCCCATCTCTTCGTCAGCCCTGGAGTTTGACAGTAAGGGAGCCCGTGATACATATATGCTTTCTGCCTTACAATAAAACTTCGGGAACGTGCTTTTCTGCAGTTTGCGAGAGACCAGAAACAGACCTCGTGATTTCCAGAGTGCCGGAAGTGCTTGTGTGTTGGCCTCTTGGGACCTCCAGGCTGAAGCCAGGGTTCTCCTCCTCAGGTGGAGACAGAGCGCACGTATCCACGCAAGCCCAAACGACTGTATCGAGCCCCGCAGTCGGTGGCCTCCCGATTTCACAGCTGCCGTATTCTCTGGTGTGGTGACACCCAAAGCTGTGGTGGCACTGAGTTCCCTCCTGTGTTGCCCTCAGAGACTGATGTAGGACACAGAGACACTTTCCAGGGACAGAGCTTTTTTTTATACCTTTAAAGGACTATCTTAGGAAATTACATACCCTGAAACTTCTAAAAATTCAAAACTTGTTTCTCTGCCCTTTTATCTTTGTGCTTACCTTCAAATAACTCGTGAGGATTTAAAAACCATGAAGCCAATTTCGAGTTGTCGAGACAATGGGGTCCGCGGTTATTAGCAGGTGTGGCAGTTAGGACAAATCTAGGGGAAGGCTGCTGGGGATGCCCTGTGTCAGCTCCTAGCTTTCAGGACCTTTAGTTAACAGCTCAGACCCCTCCTCCTTGGATGTAGGATCACACTTTACAATCTGGTGGCAAGGGATCTCTATTAAAGGAGTGGGCAGAGGGGCTTGGTGTTTCTGATTCGGTTCCCAGAAGGTCTGGGCCTTGATTTTGCTACTTTGTCCAAGATGGCACGAGTCACACAATCCAGCTGATCTCTTAAGGGGAGCAGGACTGCAGGGTGGCCCCCGCCCACCCTGCACTGCCATTGGTCTGCTGGAGGGCTGGGGGGTGGGCCCTGAGTAGAGCAGGACCAACCGTTTGCTTTGATTTCTTGGTCGTTAAAATTGGAGGAATCTTGGGGTGCCTGGATGGCTCAGTCGGTTGAGCATCCGACTTCGGCTCAGGTCATGATCTCACGGTCCGTGGGTTTGAGCCCCATTTCAGGCTCTGTGCTGACAGCTCAGAGCCTGGAGCCCCCTTCGGATTCTGTGTCTCCTTCTCTCTCTGCCCCCACTCCCCACTGTCTCTCTCTTTCGCTCTCTCTCTCTCTCTCAAAAATAAACATTAATTTTTTTTTTTTAATTGGAGGAATCTTAAATGCGTGCTACTGAGTGCAAGAAACCAAGCCGAAGGCTGCATACTGTATGATTCCAACTAGATGACATTCTGGAAGAGGCAAAACTGGCTTCCAGAACCTGGGAGGGGGGAGAAGAAGGGGTGAAGAGGCAGTACAGAGGATTTTTGGGGCAATGAGGCTACCACTCTGTATATTATCATCATGGTAGATACACATCATTATGCATTCGTCCAAACTCACAGAGTTCACCACCAAGAATGAACTCTAATGTAAACTCTGGACTTTGGGTAACCATGATGTATCCGTGTAGGTTCGTCAAGGTGTAATGAATGTTCCCCTCCGGTGGGGGAGGTTGATAGTGGGGGAGGTTCTGCATGTGGGGGGGGGGGGGGGGTATGGGGAACCTCTGTACTTACCTTTCCATTTTGCTGTGAACCTCAGACTTCTCTAAAAACAATTAAATCTTAAAAAAAAAGTTTTTTAGAGGAGTCCCCTTCTGTGGTGTTCATGGTCCCTTCTAGCTGTGACAGCCGATGACCGTTTCTCTGCTCAGAAGGTCGTTTTATGAGAATGCTCAGCATCTCTCGGATTCTCTTGAAACCCAAAGCCTTACAAGAAGGACAAAGAACAAGCCTTCACTACCTACTCATAAAGGGGGAAGCACCACAGCGTGCTGCTGGCTGGGAACAGAGCTGGGTCCCCACCCCAGGGCATTCTCCAGGGCACTGGTTCACATAACTGAGCACAGTCTGATGAGGGGGCACATCTGTTAAGTGAAAAGTAGGAGGTGGGCTCCATCCATCTCAAGGGATTTACATTTTCCTTTGTCATCGGACGAGCCCGGAGGCCTTCTCTCCATCCCTGTGTGTGTTCTCTGGCCCTGTATTTACCTATACTCATTTCGATGTCCTAGGACAAGCAGGGGATACCGTGGTGGCTGGGACTGAGCTACAAAGGAATCTTCCAGTATGACTACCACGATAAAGTGAAGCCGAGGAAGGTAAGCATGGTCTCCTCTGTGGGTGTCCGGCTCTCAGAAGTGAGTAAAAATATTACACGATGCAGTCTCAGGGCCTCCAGGTTTACCAATCCCCAGCTAATTGGAGTGTATACAAATTACTCCACAGTAATCCAGTCTGAGTTCCCGGGTAAATATTTTTTTTCCCGGTCACTAGGGAAACCTGAGCTGTTATAATTATTTAAGGTAAGGAGACTGGCCCAGCTCTCCCAAAGCAGATTGGCAAAAGGGCTTTGAAGGACTGTCCTATTTGTTAATTTCCTAGTGGGGGGGGGGGGGGGGGGGCTTTGTGTACTTGGGAAGGGGGGAGAACATCTCTCTTTAATCTTAAGGCCAATCGGAGCTTTTACAAAGCTGCTTTATGTGTTTCTTTGTGTTTTTTGTTTTGTTTTGTTTGTTTTAAACATTTTAATGTTTATTTTTGAGAAAGAAAGAAAGAGCATGAGCAGGGGAGGGGCAGAGAGAGAGGGAGACACAGAATGTGAAGCAAGCTCCAGGCTCTGAGCTGTCAGCACAGAGCCTGACACAGGGCTCAAGCTCACGAGCCGTGTGATCATGACCTGAGCCGAAGTCGGACACTTAACCGACTGAGCTACCCAGACGCCCCTTGTTTTGTTTTGTTTTGTTTTGTTTTGTTTTGTTTTGTTTTGGATGCTGGGGAGCTAAAAGAAGAAATTGTAAGTCAAAACAGGGTGAAAAATAAAGAAGAGTTAGAGGCATTCCTGCAAATCCAGTAAATATTTTATGGCATATTAGAAGTGATCAGAAATCTGGAAAAAATAAGGTCATCTGCCAAAAAACAAGGGAAGCAGGACAGGGTCTGCAGAGTCATTGTAAATACAAAACAGAGTGTTTGAAAGGGGCACAGTGCTTGAATTTTCTCTGTTTTCATTTACACACATTTTTCAGACCAGAACAAATTGAAAAATTATAATGGAAAAATATCTCTGGGCCAGAGCTGTCATTCAGATCCTCTGGCAGAGAATAATGGAGAGACGGTTTGCAGTTCAAACCCTGAAATACATATTAAAAGTCTATCAAAACCACACTTGCTTTAGGAGGGAGAAAGCAGTATTCGTCCATTATGTCATTCCAGATTGCTTTCCAAGCTTTTTTATCCACGAATAGGACTGAAATCCATACTGTGTATCCAAGCTTATCATAGACTATCCGCTGAACATCTGCCCTTAGCCAGCTTCTTTATTAAAATGATAGGGAAAAAAAAAAAATGGCCCCATGCTGGGGAGGATTTTCACTCAATTGATCAGTAAGTCAGTCAAGTTCAAAGAAAAGATCGAGAGCCTCAAGTGAGGGGGGACTTCTCCCTCGGGGACAATTCAGTAGGAACCTGCCTGTCCAGGGGCACACTGTTTCGTGGCTAAATCCAAAACCTCTTGGGTTTCTCCTTAAACCCTTCAAGGCATGAATTAGACCCCGAGTTATTTTTACTCTGTGTTTTCCTCGGTCACGGGGTCTATGCTTCTTCCACACTGTCTGTTTCTTCCTGTTTTCCCTCTGCCCCTTTTCCACATGGCCTTTTGTAAGCTTCTTTGTTTTTTTTTTCTTCTTGCATTCACTTTTCCCTCCCTCTCTCTTTTGACATCCCTCGTCCTCTCCTTTCAACCTGCCTGGCCTTTTTTTCCTGCTCACAAGAGCCATGAACCCTCCTAGATCCTTGGACAAAACCCTGGTCACGATCCCTCGGGCCTTTGATCACCTACACTGGTGGAAGATCCAAGCCAATGTGCACCGCAGAGAGTGACCAGGGTTTGTCAAAATGCAGCAGTTGAATTCTCCTTTCCCTGTGCGCATCGGAAAGACAGGCTCACAAGCATTCATCGGCGTTCAGGTTTTAATTTATTAATATGCTTACGCCTGCTTTATTTCTCTAATTGAGATACTCATGAAGATTGCGGAATTAATGGGATAGCACTTGACAGATTGGGGCACCGTGTCCCTGGTGCACCCACCATGTCCCAGACGCTCCGTAAATTGTAACTATCCCTGTCGGACTGTGCAGCAGGCTTCAGGATCAGGAGAAGTACATGCCACGGGGGCAGGGGGGGGGGGGGGGGGCGGGCGGTGATCAGCCATTGAATGAGAGAATTTACTCTCATGTGTTATGCAGGTCAGCCAAAGAAAAATGTTAAAGGGTCGGTAAATTTATTCAGGGTATTGGCTGTACTCAGACTGAGTTGTTATGGGAAACGACTGATGCTTCCGTGGCCTCTGAGGACAGAGTTGGGATTCTTGAGTCTCCTGCTAATTGAAGGGCAAGCCAAGCCATCGGAGTCCCCGTGCACCATTCATTCGCTCAGAAAAACGTTTGTTGCGTACTTGCTCTGTGCCCAGCAGAGGGGACGGTGCTGAGGTTTGTCATGCGTCCAAGGCCTGGCCGGGCCCCTCTGGGAGCAAGGCGGGTGATAATTGCGCCGTTGGTGTTCCCAAGTGCTCGAAGAGAGGGTCGGTGAGGGCATTAAAGGAGTCAGGCCGTATAGGAGTCTCGCTGTCTTAGAATCATCGCTCTGGTAGCGTGTGCACGAGGGGCTGGAGAAAATCAGGACCGGAGTCGCAAACCGGGGCATCCTCGCAGGAGCCTGGGCCAGAGCTGGCGGGGGGGCTCAGGCTTGGCTTCAGTCATAGGGGTGGAGAGGGGGACACAGAAGAGATGGTGAGAAGGTAGGTGGGACTGACCAGTTGTAGGAGGCGCGAGGGTGGCGGTCGGAACAGGGGAATCCGAGATGGGCCCCAGCCAGAGTGGGGCGTGTGAGAGGACGTAAGGAGGGCAGTGTGGGACGTGCAGAGTTGGAGGCGTGATGGCACATCTGGGGTGCTGCTGGGGGTTCGGTTGGAGCTCCAGAGTGTCAGGAATTTCCCAAGCATAACTGACCCAGAGACCGAACAGGCAGAGGAAAGGGACAGACCCTTGGCACGCTGTGAGCAGACCTCCGTTCCCCAACCATGCGTGACCTTCCCTGTGAGACGGAGGTGGGACCCGAACCTTACGTGATTTGGGGAGCCCTCTCTAAGATGTTAATGTGCAGTCTGAACGTGAAATAAGAACGGTCCTCTGCAAGGCCCGTGACAGGAAGAGAGGCCCGCGTTTCGTTAGCCTGACGAGCGTCCGTATCTGCAAAGACGTGGGGTGAGGTCTGCAGGGAAACCTGACCCAAGCCGGAGCCGTGGTTGGGGCCCGGCAGCAGGGGCAGGCGTCAAGTGCCCAGAGTCTGTCTCCAGGGCTCCAGGCCCGTGATTCTTGGTCTCAGTCGAATACTGGAAACTGACACGAAACTGTCTGAACATGCATGGGCCACAGTCACCCTGTTGCACTGCCCCCCGCCTCTGACCCTCCCGTTGCCCATCTAGAAGGCCTCGCAGACCGGTCCTACATGCAGCTGGAGTTGAGGACCAGCACGGCCATCTGGGCTTCCTTTCCGAGCTTGGGGACGGTCGGCCCAGCCCCGCAGGTGTATCTGGCAGTGAGGCAGTGAGCTTCGGTGCCCCGAGGCACAGGTGCCAGGCTGGGCCAGCTCCCCGCGAGGGCGGCCCTCCAGCAGCACCGCTACTCTTGTTCAGGGGCCAGGCGCAGCACTGCCGCGGTGGGCCCCCAGCGCCACTCAGGAACCCCTCCCTCTCATCTGGAGGCCCTTCTGCAACACCGGCTGTAGCTTCAGCCCAGGCAGGGGCCCTGCCTGACACTCTGACCCAGTTCCAGCAGCCGTGTCACATGGAACCAGCATTCTGGAAGCCAACATTCAAGTAGAGGCAGTGACGGGGTGAGCCTGCTGCCTTTCCCCTGGAGGGCCTGGAGGCATCCTGGGCTCTGCATCAGCACAGCCAGCGGCGCTCAGCAGCCGTCCTGCGAGAATCCACTCAAGCGTTTCCATATGATCCACCAAAAAAAAAAAAATTAAAAGGCCGGGAGCCCTAGCTGATTGCTGCCCAGAAATGGGCAGGACCCTAGCTTGTTCCAGGGTATGCCTGGTTGGGTGCACTTTGCCATTCTGGTTGGCACTCTGAAGCCCCAGTGGCTTTGGGGGATGTGAAGCACGGGTTACCTCCCAGGTGGAGTAGAGAGAACGTTTTGGTCCTTGCCTAGTCACACGCTCCTACCTGCTCCCCGCACTTTCTAAACAGATGGGCTCCAGCTTGCAGAAGAAGCTGCTGCTGTTTGTCAGAAGAAAACCAGCTTCTTTGTCCTCCGGGCACACGTGTCGGGAAGAGGTAGACACGTGGGGACACCCGAAAACCGTGTTTTGACTTTTGTCTACGTTCAGAAGCTCAAGGCCAACTTCAGAAATGTTTTAGAACTACATGTGCAGAAAAATAGCGCGCACTCCCCCAAAAAAGCTCAAAAAAATCAAAATGGAACTAAATCAAAATAGAAATTTATAATTCATTCATGTGCCCCAGAACATGGACCTTTGCTTGCATATATGAGTTTTTTTTAAATTTTTTTTAATGTTTATTTATTTTTGAGACAGAGAGAGACAAAGCATGAACGGGGGAGGGGCAGAGAGAGAGGGAGACACAGAATCGGAAGCAGGCTCCAGGCTCTGAGCCATCAGCCCAGAGCCCGACGCGGGGCTCGAACTCACAGACCGTGAGATCGTGACCTGAGCTGAAGTCGGACGCTTCACCGACTGAGCCACCCAGGTGCCCCATTTTTTTTAATGTTTATTTTTGAAAAAGAGAGCATGAGTAGGGAAGGCAGAGAGAGAGAGGGAGGCAGAGAATCCCAGGCAGGCTCTGCAGTGTCAGCACGAGCCCAGTGCAGGGCTTGAACCCACAAACCTTGAGATCGTGACCTGAGCCAAAATCATGAGTCAGACATTTAACAGTCTGAGCCACTCAGGTGCCCCTGTTATAAGCTCTTAAATATCCTGCCACCAGCTCTCATCAAATCCTTCCGTTCCTCCCGTTCACCCACTGACGAGTTCCCTCTCACCCTGGGTCTGCCTCCCCACTCCTGAACCCCGAGATGTTTTTACTAAAATACCGTGTCACACTTTGCAACCTCCCTCTCGGCTCCCTCAGCTCACCTGTCTTGCTTCCACCGCTGTGGTTGGACAGCTTGTGCGCACAGTTGAGAACGTAGCCCGCGAGTTCGGGAGCAGCAGCGTCCACGCGTCTGACTTTGTGGGTTTGGCACTGGTGAGAAGAGGGGAAGGAGGGTCACGGCAGTCGGAAAATAAAATCTTGCAGCTGCCGAGATGATGCTATCCCATTTTCTCCTAGCTACCACATCCCATGGTAGCGTGCGTGTGCTTGTGTGCGAGGGGAGACCTGCCTGGCCTAAGTAAGAGGTTCTCGATTTCCGAAGTGGCCGTCCTGCCGGCCTCAGGGAATAATGCAACCTTGTCGG
Source organism: Panthera uncia (assembly GCF_023721935.1). Taxonomy (NCBI): domain Eukaryota; kingdom Metazoa; phylum Chordata; class Mammalia; order Carnivora; family Felidae; genus Panthera; species Panthera uncia. Next base: position 12,426,285 of record NC_064809.1, on the reverse strand, counting down.
CTCGGCACTGGGGCACCCGGGGTGAATCTCGAGCTTCATCTTAGTTTGCGTTTATGGCCAAAGAGACGTGAGCTGAGTTCCAGCGGCGCAAAGGGACTGTGGGTGGTGATGTGCCACGCCGCGGATCAGCTGCCCCGTGGCTTTTAGACACCTGCACCGGCACAGGCAAGAGGTTTTCCTCTTTCCTCCTTGGGAACGTTGGAATGAAAATTAAACGACAGATTTGAGGAGGCATTGGTTATGAACACTGGCAGAAGCAGCATCACGCCGGGCAGAGATGCTCAGGCTGGATGAAACCTGTCACGTAGGGTTCTGTCTTTTAGAGGAGGACCTTGCATTCCTTAGAGCAAAGCCGAGAAAGTCCGAAAGCTGGAGCTCTGGGACAATGTGTCCCTTCCCTGAAGCGTGAGGACCAGAGGTGTTGGGACGTGATCCCACGCTCAGGACTCTGCTCCCACCAGGGCCACACTGAGCCACTCAGGAACTGCCACACCGCTGCAGTTTGCACTCTGAAGACCTGTGGACGCTCTGGCCCCGTGGAAGCATCAGAAGCCATCGTAAATTACAGGAGAAAAGGCTTTCCGAACGGGGCGCCAAGAAGGTGCAAGTGATCCCTCCTGAGGGCTGAGGCTGTAAGCGTTAGGGGACAAAGAGTACAAAACACGTGACTCCAAAAACCTCCCTAGAAAGAGTCTGCAATATCTGTTAATCATCCTGTATGGCTGCAGCCCACTGGCCAGCCCCCATCTACTGAAATCCACCCCCCGGGGAGGAATGCCAGTGAGCTCCTTATTACATACTCAGCAGACAGCATTTACTTATTTATTTGATATGCAATTAGGGGCGCCTTTATGTACACTTAGGCGCACAATTAGGAGCACTGCAGGGTCCCCTCTGAGACATTAGGAGAAGGAACCAGAGTCAGTGGTCTGCCCCTGTCCCCCTGGGCAGGCGTGTGGCTTCCTGTGGTTCCCGAGAGCATTTCGGAAGCAGGGGCTTTAGCTCAGGGAATTGATGCATTACTGTCACCTCCCCAGATTAGTAAAGATTTTTGATGATGAGACAGGAAGAGAAAATAATATTTACAGGAAATATTCCATTAACTATGAACTGCATCCCAGCGGAGTCAGCCGGCTTCAATTATTCAGTACTAAGCACTCCATTAAGTGCCCTGCCGACTTACTGTTCCGCTTCTGTTTGGACGCACTTGACTCGTTGTCGGGCTGCTGAGCCCTCTGCCTTGGCAGGCCCTGGGTGGGCACCTCCCTCATTCCACTGTCAGGATCCCTCTTGGAAACCACACCCTGTGCACCGCCCCCGGGGCAGGGCGGGTGGAGGGAGAACCCCACTTGATGCACTGAGCGTTCTTAGCATTTTGCCGCCTTTGCTCTTTCACACTGTTGGGTCAGAGGGCCCCCGCCGGTTGCCCCCCTCCAGTCCACAGATCTCCCTCCATGCAGGCCCAGAAGGGTGCAGGGGCTGTGGGTGACAGACGCCGGCCACGGGTCAGCAAGAGGGGCCTGAGAGGGGAAATGGGGGTGGGGGTGAGTTAGCATCTTTAAGTCCCCAAGAAAAAGGGGGAAAGAAAGCAATTACAGTGTAAGAAAGTTGAGATGCCCTTCCCAGAACATCCGTACGAGACGTCCTGTTCCCAAAGCACCGTTACTGGGTGTGGCTGAATTCTCTGTCTGGAATGGGAATCCCAGGCTCTCCTCCTGTACAAGAATTGCAGTCACCAGAAAGCACCGCACTTTAGAACGTCAGTAGAGGGTGTGAAGTCTGAAATCCTCCCCCAAAAATGGTCCCCCTTTGAGAAGTGCCTCTTGTGGGCCCGGCACTGCTCTGGGCCCTACACATGTCACGGCGAACCAAAGAGGCCTTGCTCTCATGGAGCTTACAGCCCAGCAGGGAAGAGGGTGAGGAGATGGTGTTAAGTCCGTCTACAATATATGGCATCAGAGTATTCAGTTCTAGGAAGACAAGAAGTCAGAGCAAGGAAGAGTGGAGGAATGGATGGTCAGGAGTGGTCTCTCCAAGGAGGCGACGTTCCCTGTAGGAGGTGGCACATCAAACCCCTGGGAAGCAGGGGAGAATCCGCAGGAAGTACTTCCAGGATTAAGGCCAGTGGGGAAGGGGAAGGAGCACGCAGAGAGGGGAGCTGAGCTAGGAGGCAGTGGGAGGAAGCTCTGTAGCTTGGGGAGGAGCCCTCAGAGCCCTCACCAGGGGACCGGGGGCGGAGGCTAAGCCCCAGCATCCACCAGTCACTAGATGTAAGTGACCCACAGAGAAGGGGTCCTGGACTTGGGCGAGGTGGCTCCCCACAGCGGAGGGCGATTCCGGGAGAGGGGGTAAGTTCTACAGTCCCAGAGGGAGAGGCCGCTCCGTATGGCACTGTGGCTTTTTTTGTTTTTAATATTTATTTTTGAGAGAGAGTGTGTATGAACGGGAGAGGGGCAGAGAGAGAGGAGAGAGCCAGAATCCCAAGCAGGCTCTGCACGGTCAGCACAGAGCCCGACAAGGGGCTCGAACTCATGAACTGCGAGATCATGACCTGAGCCGAAGTCGGACGCTTAACCCACTGAGCTCCAGGCACCCCAGCCCTGTAGCTTTTACGGCATGGTTCTCAGAGCGTGGCCGTGGACCAGCAGCGTCCACATCACCTGGGGACATGATCAGAATGCACACTCCACGTCTCCCCTGGAGATGTGGGGACTCAGACCCTCAGAGGCTGGGACTCGCGTTGTTTTCACAAGCCCTCAAGAGGTTCGGATGCCGCACGTGGTTTGCAGACCACTGCTCTACAGACAGGTCACAGGGAACTTTCTTTGTGATTCTACCTCGTGGTTAGTTGTGAAGATAGTCTCGTCAGAGTTAAAGTCAAACTCCGCCCTGGGGCAGCTCTAATTCAAAAAAAAAAAAAAAAATCTTTGTAAGCCAGTGGTCCACAGCAAATCTCAAAATCTCCACCAACAAGGAATGTGGATGCTATTAATTCACTCACGCCCAGCATTTTCAGGGAAGTTGTGTGGCCACCCATTCGCCGTGTGCCTCTCTTTTTATGTCCGTGAGATGGAGACTTGGAACCAGGAGCCCTCGTCTGATTTTCTCCATCTTGAACGTTTCCATCTCAGAGTTTTATTTTCTGTCTCAAAACGCTGTTGCCCTTGACATAGCGAATATCGTTCGTCTCTTTTATGCTGAGCAGGAGAGCCAGAATTGCCGGGAAGAGAAAACAGTATCTCTCTGTTAAGAGGACGGGTTTTTTTTTCTTGGTCGTTGGATCTGGGAACCCAAGGTCCTTCCGTTCCCACAAGTGCCGTGAAGGCCGTTCTGGAACCTCGTCCTGAGTTATCCAAAACGCCAAGGACACCAATCTGTATCTTGTGGCATTCTTGTTAAAACTGTCCCCACAATATTCACGCTGCCGTCAGACTGTCACTTTTGAAGAAGAGGAGGTCTGGGAGCAGAAGATGAAAGCACTGTGCCATCCAGGTGGATAATCCTCAGACAGAAGCTGTCATGGGAGAGCAGTTTCTCTGCAGAGGGGCAGAAGGAGAGAAATGTAGTCATTCCTTTAGGAGACGCAGGTGCAAATCTCTCCTGGGGTGATCTGCTTGGAGGTACCTCTTGGAGGGGGGTGCACTTGGCCCCGAAGGTCCCACCCGAAGGGCCCTGGGGTACTGGTTTCAGGGATTAGCCTCCAGGCCTGGCCTAACCCTTTGGTGCCACGTTCCTGTGCCCACCTCCTACCCTCATCTGTAGTGGTAAGATATCTGGTCTGATGGTCATGACCCCTCAGTCCTAATTCCAGCACTGCACCACAAGTCATTTCCCTGGGCCTACGTTGCCTCAGCAGCAAGGCGGTTGATACAGACGATCAGGACTCTTGAGGTGGAGACAACCTAGAGACAGTTAAGGAGAGTGAAACAAGAGGCACCCTCATTGTAAAGCCCCAAAGGAGCAACTAATAAAAGGAGAAATGAAAAAGAACATTTGCTCAAAAAAGTGGTAGAGGGAGAAAATGTCCATTTAAAAAAAAAATTTTTTTTAATGTTTATTTATTTTTGAGAGAGAAAGAGACAGAGAGAGAGAGACACCGAACATGAGCACGGGAGGGGCAGACAGAGGAGACACAGAATCGGAAGCAGGATCCAGGCTCTGAGCTGTCAGCACAGAGCCTGACATGGGGCTTGAACCCACAAACTGCGAGATCATGACCTGAGCCAAAGTCTGATGCCCAGCGGACTGAGCCACCCAAGAGCCCCTAAAAAATTTTTTTCAATGTTTATTTTTGAGAGAGAGAGAGAGAGACAGAGACAGAGCACGAGCAGGGGAGGGGCAGAGAGAGAGAAGGAGACACAGAATCGGAAGCAGGCTCCGGGCTCGGAGCTATCAGCACAGAGCCTAACCTGGGGCTTGAACCAACAAGCTGTGAGATCATGACCTGAGCCGAAGTCGGACGCTAAGCGGACTGAGCTACCGAGGCGCTGAAAGTGCCCATTTCTAAGCAGGTGAACCCCTAGCTGTCTTTGACTGTTGTTTGGTTTGGACAGAGCCTGAGGTGGACCTGATGAGATGAGCTGTTCTCCCTCCGTGACACGCCCGTCCCTTTTGTGATGCGTGAGTTCTCCTAGGGCTCAGTTACTTCCCACAGCAGTGCCCGGTCTCAGGCTTCTTGTCCTCCTGAAGCGGGCGGGCACGTGTGACAGCACAAGGGAGGCCATATCAACCGCCAGGTTGATGGCATGGAGAGTAGGGTCAAACACAACCATTAGGTATTTAAAACACGCAAATAAACGCCCAGCTAGACAGGCCAGAGTCCCCTTGAGGCTGACCGGCTTCTAAATAAGTCACAGATTCCCATTATTCAGGGAGCCCCACTGACCTTGGATGCAACTTGAAGAAGCAAATTAAGACCAAACACTGTTGTCGGACCCCAGACCTCTGCAGAGGGACATCCGGTAACCCCACCCACCCCAAAAGGAGCCATGATCCAGTAGTGACTTGGGAACAGATTTGGTTTCTCTGGCTTCAAACCCAAAGACTTTGCTAGTCTAACAAGAACATTGACCGCCTGGGTCTCAAAAGGCCGATCTCTGTTATCTCACACAGTTTTCTAAAAACGGGTCCTTCCCGGGGCGCCTGGCTGGCTCAGTTGGTTAAGAATTCGACTTCAGTTCACGTCACGATCTCGTAGTTGACGAGTTTGAGCCCTGCGTCGGGCTCTGTGCTGACAGCTTGGAGCCTGAAGCCTGCTTCAGATTCTGTGTCTCCCTCTGTCTCTGCCCCTCCCCAACTCACGTTCTGTCTCTCTCTCTGTTAAAAATAAATAGACATTAAAAAAAATTTAATAAAAATAATAAATAAATAAATAAATAAATAAATATGGGTTCCTTCCCTAGATAAAAACCGGGACAGTCCTGTAACTTGTCTGATCACTCCCAAGAAATAAATAAATACAAAGTCTCACGGTCACGTTGAATAGCAAAATTAACTCTATGAAGTAATTAGAGTCCTAATACCCAAAGCTCCAAACCTGACTTCAAGTTAAATCTTCTCCCCTCTCCCGCTCACCTGGCCATCCTGCTCCTCGTCGTCTTGATTTCTTGAGCAGGAAGGAGCCAGTCAGCAGTTTGGGGTTCCCCCAACTTGAGGGGGCTCCCGTCAAGTTCTCCCGGCGACCCTAGTGAGCACGGTCTCCAGTAAGTTTGCTGCAGGCACCCTCCACGTCCCTCCCCAGGTAGGGGGGAGGCTCACAACACCTCTCTCTCCCCCTAAATTCCTCCCTCAGTTTCCACCTTGCCAGACATTTTATACCCCAATTGAGGGTGAGGGGTTTGGGGGTTATCTCAACTATGAGGCTTAAAAATTTTTTCATTGTTTTAACTGCGATAAAATACACACAGAATTTACCACCGGAACCATTCGTACGTGTCCAGTTTGTTGGTATTAAGTATATCACGTGGTTGTACAGCCAATCTCCAGAACTTTTTCACGCCTGAAACTCTGTCTCCCCTCTAAACAACCACCTGCACATGCACACGCTCCCCCCTCACCCCCAGCCCCTGGGACCCAGGGTTCTGCTTCGTGTTTCTGTGAGTTGGACGGCTCTGGGAACTTTGTGGAAGTAGAATCATCGAGTATTTGTATTTCTGTGACCATGGGGTTTTAGTATCAAAACCAGGACGCTTCAGACAGTGGAAGATGGCCCTCGTGAGCAATCACACCATGACATCAGACCGACCAGGTCTGTCGCAGCAAAGCAAGGTGTGTGCTGGCCCGTCGAGTCTGTTCTTTACCCGTTTTTTGGCCTCTATTCCTGGGTGGTCTGCTTACTACCCATTGGTCTCAGCCAATGTTTCCACTTTCATATTCCGTACACGGTTCTGCCCACGGAGCACAGTTCATCACAAACTTGTGTTGAGCCAACTTGGGGAGACTCCAGAGAGCCCTGGCCAGTGAAATCCTGGACCATTTAACCACCCAGTTCTTTCCAGCATCACCAGCAGGTGTTTCTGACGGCTACATGAGGCTTTACGAGTCTCCTCACCAATTCCTGTAATCGTTCTAGGAAGTATTTCCTGCCATCAGATGTGGCCCACGGACTCCCCCCGGACGACAGCAGACTTAGCCTCCTTGTGCTGAATGTTCCTGTTTCGGCCTTTTATTAGGAGGGCAAAGAGCCAAAGGGGCTGTGGATGCCCGTCTCTCCAGGCCTCTTGTTCGCCTGGAAACCAAAACCCAGCCCTTCGCGGTGATAGGCATTAGGGGCCCCAGCTGAGAGAATTGCCCCTACGTGCGTGCACACATGTAGATCTTTAAGTACAGCCTTGACTTTATGCTTGCAGCTGTGGGGTGTGAAAACCCATAAAAAAAACAGATCACTAACCAGATTTCTCACCAGCCTGCTCCGGGAAAGACTACAGGTCACCCAGCAGTGGAGGAGAACATTCCCCCGGAGATGCCTCCACCCAGAGCTGTCAGGCAAGGGGAGATCAGGTATCATCCTTAGAGGCCAACACAGCAGATCCGAGGGGAGGGGCCTGGTCAGAGGACCTTCCAACGGGTGAGGGATGCGTTATAGGGTGAAGGAACACCACTAGGGGGGTGTGTTGAGGGGGCTTTTATCCTGGATGCCTGGCTCCTTTCGAGCAATGGCTCCTTTCAAGTAGTTAGTTGTAACTAAAGAGCGTCTTGTGATTCACGGTTAACCCAGGCCAAGATTTGCTAGTCAGGAGCACGGGCGAACCCCCGGGGAGCTCTCGGTGGCTGCCCATCTCTTCCCCCAAGCCCTGGGCACCCTCAGCCTGCTTTCGGTCTCTGGATTTGCCTCTTCCAGACATTTCATGTGAGTAGAATCCTAGAATCTGTGTTCTTGGAGTCTGGCTTCATCCACTTAGAAGGTTGGCCAAGGCCATTCCTGTTGTCGCCTGAATCGGGACTTTGTTCCTCTTTGGCTGAAGACTATCCCATTGTCTTCTGAGGCTTCTTTCAACATTTCCTGCATTCATTTAGCAAACCCACACCCACAAGTGGTGCCTTTGGGTCTTTGCATCTGCTCTATTCCCTCATAAGGCGTATGGCTTTGCCCCCAGTTTCCTCCTGAAAAGACTCAGCTGTCCCTTCAGCGATGCTTTCCCCAACCACCTTATCGACGGTGGCAACCCATGTCCTATCTTCTGTTTGTCCTTGGAACCTGTTTTCCTTTGACTTCCTAACTGCATGGTTTTCTTAGGTAGTTGCCTGCCTGCCCCCTGTCCCACAAAAATGTATGGATTCTCTTATATACCTACGTACCTAGATCTGCTGCTTAGCACAGTGCCTGACACACAGTAGATACTCCATAAGTAGCTGCGACATGAATAAAAACAGCTGAATATTATAGCTTGTGTGGCACCACCAGTTGTGAGGCTGTCTCCACGTGGACGTGTGCAGTGGCCACAAGGATAAGTACGTCGCTCCTGTAAGGAAGGGTTTGAGCGTTCCGGTGAGAGTGAGCCCTTTATAAGCAAGGGGAAGGGAGGCAGGAGGCCCCGGCGCTTTTCACAGCGCAGGTTTGTTGTTGGGAAGATGAAAAGCATAAAAAGTTCTTTCCATCTGGACTGTCCCTTGATTTTTTTATTTTTATTTTTATTTTTATTTTTATTTTTATTTTTGTCTCTTGGACCAAAAAGAGCCACAAAGCTAACAGTCACTGGACATCAGGAGTGCCGTCGCTGGGGTGCTGCGGGCCGTGGTACAGCACTGGCTAGTCTGGACACCTTTTCTTTCTCCGAAGCAGGAAGCGTTAGGCTGGGAAACCCTGCTTGTCGGCTCCAGTCACCGTGTTTTTGCCTTGGGAAACCTATCAGGTGGTTTGTGCTGAGCCAGGCACAAATGAGGGAGCTCGGGGAGATTTTGTCTTTGTGAACGAGCATGATTCTAAGGGGAAACCCAGGTTAGCCTCACCTTCCTGAAACTGTGAGCCTGTGGAACACCCGATGCCGGCACAGCCGGAAAGAACCGCGTGGCGAAGCCCTCACCCCCAGCTCCCTGGGGCTCCGTGTGAGCCCTGCCCCGCGTGAAGCCTCCCGAAGAGCCTGAAGCCAGTTGAGGCACTTTGTAGGCAGAAGGACCTATGGGAGTCCCTCCAGGTCTGGAGAATTCCAGCTTGGGACCATAGACTTCCCCCCACCCCCAACCCCGTTCCCTGTGGGATAGAGTTTAGTTCAGACCATGGCTGCCAGAAGGCTGTGGTTCCTGGGCTGTGGCTCTTGGGCTGGCCCCCAGTACCACTTCCCTGTTGGCATATCCCTTGCAGCTGAGAGATTTACTCGTTAACCCCCACCGGGGTTCTTCATGATGTGGACGTTGACTGAATTTTGTGCGGTGGATAAGCATTCAGATACCAGCTCCCATCATTGATCACCTGTGTGACTTCAAGAAAGTGACTTAACCTCTCTGAACCTTGCTGCCATAATGCCTACTTCCTAAGCTCTTTTCTCAGCAGATCATTGTTGAGTGCCTAGTACCCCCTGGGAATTGCTGTAGGTGCCAGGAAAGTAACTTCAGGAGGCTCCTAGTCTGGTAGGGAGGACCTTTAAGCGGAAAAAAAAAAAAAAACAGTTGAAGTACAGATGGTCATTGCCTTGGCAGAAGTACATATGTGGATGTCCGGGGGAACTAGCCCAGGCTGGGGGTGGGGAGAGCTCTGGGAAGAAAGCCTGGATTACAGCAGGCTGCTGAGTCCAAGTATGGGTTTCCTCCTCTCCTCCCCACCCTTACTCCCCCAAATTTACAGTTGTCCAAACTGACCTGTCCAATCCAAGGAAGAGGGTAGAAAAGCAGAGTTGTAAATAGGACCAGTCCTTCTGGAAACATCCTCTCTTCCCCCTTCTTTCTGGGAAGGAACAGTGTGGCACGGAAACAAAACCTCTCCAGCAAGAAGATCCAGAAGGAGAGGTCCCCAAAGTCCAGCAGGGCCCCAGCTGCAGGGATGGCCACCCAGGGGAGGGGCCGGACCCCCCAGCAGACAGTCTGAAGTGGGGCAGTCCCGGCCTCCCCACCTCTGCTGGCTGCCATCCCCCCTGCAAGGGCAGCCAGCAAGACCACAAGTATTCTCTGCTGCAGCCTGGCTTGAGAAGCAGGCTGCCAGCCCCCTGGTCCGGTGCCCATCGGCCGAAGCTCTAAGACCCTTCGAGCCGGGAGCGCCCGGAGCTCACACCTGAGGTCCTAGCAGCAGGCGGCCAGCCTCTCCCATGGCACCCACAGAAACCACAGGTCTGCGAGACCTTGCTCCCAGGGGACCGGCCAATTCTTGAGGCACTAGGTGTTTAAAGTCTACACAAGCTGCTCTTAATTATTCCCAAAGAACCCTTGCTGCCTTACTAATTTCTTTTGTTTTTTACGGTAGAGGATTGTCCTGTTAGGTTTTTTTGTTTTGTTTTAAGCTTGATTAAACCAGGTTTTAGCGAGGAGTCTATACCTGTTTTTCTATGGAGAGCTGCTTGCCAACCTGTTCACCATCCTGTCCTCGTCTTCCTCGGAGTCGGATGGCCTCCACCAGAGAAACGAGGTGTTACGGTGATGCTGTGCCCCTGGACAGAGCCACCAGCCATAAAGGATGGATAACTGCCACCCTTCTCCTCCCTCCCCAAAATGAAAACTACAGGTTTTCCCCCAAAGTCTGCTCTCCAAAGTAATCCAAACAAAAACCCTTCACAGCGGTCCAAAGAGGGAAATCCTTGCCATTCCGGGTGAAAACGGCCCATCATAATTTTCCCTCCAGATGTGCTAAATGTCTCCAATTAGTTCCCTCTGTGAAGAATCCCATGGACGTAAGTCATGGCAGGTGTGAGGAGCCTTGAAGGTTGTTTCACTTTTTTTGAGTTTTCATTTTAATTGCAGGTAGCACAATGGAGTATTAGTTTCGGGTATGCAGTATGGTAATTCAGCACTTCGACAGATCACCCTGGGCTCACTGGGACAGATGTGCTCCTGAATCTCCACCTCCTATTTAATCCAACCTCCCCTCCGACCCCCACCCTCAGCCTTGAAGGTTTCTGTAAAAGAAAGCCTGGAGCTCGCAAGGTCGAGCTGCACAAAACTGGACCACAGTGTTCACTACTTTAAAAAAAAAAGAAAAAAAGGCAAAGCTAGACCCAGATAGCTGGCCTGGCCAGCTTCTCCATTCAGGACTAACCTTTGTGCATTCCCCAGAGGCACTCTGAGGAGGGAGGAGCTTACCTCAGGAGGTCAAGGACAAGGGAAAGACCCTTTCAGCTTCTCTTTAAAAGTTCCTACATTTGCCATACTTCGTGGTAAGATCTTTCTGTAAGGAAGACCAAAGTCCCCGCAAAAAAATAGAGATGCCCTCCAGGGAGAACAATAAAAGGAAATGAAGTCCAGTGGGGGTGGGGGGAGGGAGGGAGGGAGGGAGGGAGGGAGTAAAAGTGACCTGTTTCTCTGGGCCTGTGAAGTACTTCTTGACCCTCTATCTCTTTTGCCCAAGTGATGATTCTGAAGCCAAAGGAAGCTAAGAGGTTTCTGATGGGTTAAAGAGAGGTCATCCATTAAAAGGTCAAGGCCTGGTGCTCTGAGCATCTGTCGCTGAATTAACCAAATCAATTTAGAGCTTGTGTAGTCTGACAGCAAGGAGTAGGCAGCCAGCCTGAGCAACATCTTGATTCCATTAGGTCTGGCTGCTGAGAAAAATTAGCCATTGTTTTCCTTGCTGGGTATGTGGCCCTTTGGGGAGAAAATAGATGCCAGGGAGCCCTCCTTCGGTGCAGGTAACAAAGGACCTACTCCTCTTCACTTGGTAAGCTAATTATCTGTGAACGTGGCTTGCCTATTTTGGGGGGGTCTGATTTGCTTCCCAGCATAGCCCATTCAGTGTTATACTGAGCGGTATTAGAGTAGGATGCTTTCTTCCCAGGGTTAATGTTGGGAGATGAGAGATTGTAGTAGGTGAACGGTCAACGCTGACTCTGGTCAGAATTGCAGTGGACCTGGGTGGGAATTGGCTGGTTAATAATTGGAGCCAAGGAGCCCTAAGGGAACAGCCAACATCAACTGAAATGCAATGAACAAGAGCCCAGGTTAGGCTTACGCTTGCATTGGGGAAAATCCAAGTAAGACAAACATCGTTAAGAATGCCCATGGTACCATAGTAGCCATATTTTTTGAAAAACTATGTAACCTGTACTTGGGGCTAATAGGTGTCCTGGTGTGTAAATGGTGGAGGGGAGAGAACATCATGATAGCTGCTATTTTTTGAGTGCCATGTGCTGGGCACCATTTTAAGCACTTTATATCTATTAATACAACAGCTCTATGGGGAAAAAAAAAAAGCTTGTTAGTCATAGTATTTGAAAGATGAGAAAACTAAGACCCAAAGAAATTACATTAGCGGAATGTGCAACCAGTAAGTGGTGGACCGTGTGGCTTTGAAAACCATTCTTTTAATCAGTATTATTCTGGATGGTCTCCTAGAACTAGGAAGTGTTTAAGACCAGCAATTTTATTTTTAAGCTCCAACAAGGGGCAGGATGAGTGACACTCCTTGGATTTCCAGTGCTGGCCTTCAACACATGCCTAAGGATGTAGGAATGCCCATGCGTGCGCATACACGCCTCCTTTTACGGAAAAGGAGCCTAAGATGCAGGGGTGTATATAGAGTCAAGATGATCACCGAGGCCTCTTGACTTCCAAGCCAGAGTCCCTGCCCCTAAAAGTGATGAACTGAAACAAAGTAGACCCCACTATTTCAAAGATTGGAAAGGGGGTAGGGATTAGATGTGACCTACAGCCCCAGGGACTTGCTTCTTTCTTCTTTATCAAGTAAAATATATTGAATGCTTATGCAACTGCTGGTAGAAAAAAAATAAATCCTGGCATATGGTGTCAACCCACGAAGTTGGGAGTGACAGCCCTGTTTCTAGAAGGTGAACACTGCAGAAATGAAACAAGGAAGTGAGTTTTCTAATTCGTATGTTTCATTCTGAGCTTGGAGATTATTCCTGGCTATGAGTCTAATTCTTTTTATAAGAGCACTCTTTGCTGGTGTTTGGAAAGCATACAGGATCTTGAGGTTGCCAGGGGCCTTTGAAGAAGCAGTCCTTCCCTTACCCATTGGCTTTGCAACAATTTGTTCTCGCTCGTCGTCAGGCCTTCGTGGTAGGTTAGAAAGACCCTAGGACAGCCCAGTCACGGGATGGGTCCCAACATCAGTTACTTATTTAACCTCTGCCAATTCCCTGACCTCCCTCCACGGGGTTTGCTCTATCTGTGGAAGGAGGAGCCTGGACCAGATGGCTGCTGGGATTCTGTATATTACCCACCCCCCGCCCCCCAGAAGCAGCAGGAAGTTACTCAGAGGTCATGATGAGGCTTGGTGACTCAGCCTCAGGGACAGGAGGAAGATAGGCTCCCTGAAGTCCTCGTCAAGAATCAGAGCCACTAAAGCGAGCTTCCTGTTCGGCCTTTATTTCCGCATCATTCCAAGAGCTTGCCCACCACCCCGTGTGCTGTTCCGGCACTCAGTGAACACGTGTCCCCACCGTACCTTCCCCCACTCACAAGGAACATGGCATGGGGGCGGACATTAGCCCTTTTCTGCCTTGACCTTCAGCGATACACAGGATGTGGGAATCCCTCAGACCAGCTAATAGGATCCAGCTACCCAGGTCGGCTCATTAAGTGTGTATAGTGCAACCTCTTGCTCAAACACGGTTATTTATTAGCCACTCGTGTTTGCTCTCCGTTAATGTGTCCCATCTCCTGTTTCCCCCATTACAATAGCGGGGTCCAGAAAGTGGACGTGGAGGACCCATGGTCCCTTGGGAATCCCATGTCTGGCTCAAAATCGACCAGTCGACATGTAGTACCAGCCACGTTTTCCCACCGTGGTGACAGATCCTGTCTCCGACCACTTCTGGACCGTTTTTCTAAGTTCTGGTTTTCAGGACAAGCCCCGTTATTGCTGCTGTTCTTAATCATGCTTCTTGTCGTTGGTTAGTCCTTACTTGGAAGCCTCAAAGCACTGAGGCATCTCTGTACAGAAAACCAGAAGAATCCAGGTCTCTAAGAGGAGAAAGTAATACTTGTTATCGTTTACAGCAGAAAAGGGAACGAAAAGCCATTGTGTAGAACTAGAAAGATTTGGTTTTGTACTTTCTCCTTACAGTGACGTGGCTGCTCATTTGTAAAAATAATTCTCATAAAGTTAACCAGCCATTAGTGAGTAAAAGCTCTTCCCGCTAATTGGTGGGTCCGTGTGGAAAGGAGCACAGAGTAATGGGCCAGGTGCCCTTGACTCGGGTTTCTGGTTCCCTCACTGACTTGCTGTGTGGCCTGAGGCAGTTCCCCTAATTTCTCTGGGCCTCCCTTTCCCCAAGAAGTAAATCTCGGGCTCATTCTTCTTGGGGAATGCTAAAAGATCAAAGAAGGCATGTTTGTAGAACTTGAAAGATGCCCAGATGAGGTACCTTAGAGAGGCCTTGATTTAATATGTATTAATTTATAAATCCTTTGATTATTGATAAACCAGCATGCTAGCTTTTAATTAGCTGCGTGGGCCTAATTGGCCGTAGAAGTCCTGCAAAACCCTAAGGGAACTAGCTAAGCCGTAATGATCGTCCCGTGTGTGTGATGCGTCTGTATGTGGATTTGCAAAGCACATTGACAGCTGTAACTGGTAGCTGGGTTATGATGGCTGCACCAAGCCAGAGAGGCTCTCCTCCTGAAGTGACACGGACGATCTGGGGCTGCCTCCAAAACCAGCACATTGGAGTCCGGTGCACCCTGTTGACAAAGAGGAGGCAAGGTCGAGCATCTTCTGTCTGCTTGCTGCTGGTACTCCGGGAGCCTTAGCATAGAGGGTTTAGCAGGCTGGCCTCGAAGCTGCGGGGCACAGGGGCCTGGGGCCAGAAACGCCCAGCCCTCCCTGAAGGGACGGTTCATTTACAGCAAGCGATGTTGGCCCTAGTGGCCAGCATCTGCCTGAATGCACAGGGGAGACGTTTAGCTGCCCTCATACCCTGGCCCCCAACCCTTCCTATGTGCCGTGCATGAGATGAAAAAGTCTGGGCTCGTCTTTCCACACGAGCACCTCCTTTACAGTTCCCGGGACCCTGCTAGTGTCCCAGTGCTATTCGGTCCTAAAAAAAAAGCTGCATTCATTCAACTCCCTCTCACCCTCCCTTCCCAGAGTTTCGTTTGCAAACACACTCTCTGCTTAGAGCCGACCTCAGGGAAAACTTCTGCTCTGCCCCCTGTTAGGAGATGTCTACAAATGTCCAGCATCCTAGAGAGATGCTGGGGCCAGGCTACCAGGGTCAGCAGGGGGACAGAGGGACCCCATCCAAGCCCGGAGGGTTACGTTTGGGCCAGTTGGCAGCATGGACAGAGGCAAGGCCCTCTGCAACAGCAGTGTCTGGAAGCATCTCTGGGGAGGCTCTGTTTGCCTTCTGCTTCTCAAGGAGTGGGAGCGAGGAGGGAAACAGAGCCTCCAAGCATCGGCTCTGGGGTTTGCCACCCAGTGGAAAGGGGCTTCAACTGAAAGGGCTGGGTAGGGTGTTCAAAAGCACCAAGTTTGCTTTCTTTTCTCTTGACCATGAGGAGAAAGCCCCTGGAGGTCTGCCCGTCCGATGCACTGTGGGCACGTTGCCCCCAAGGGCTGTCCAGGACAGAGCCTGTGGCTCGAGCACCAGCCAGGACTCAAGACTGGGACCAGCGATACGATCTGCAGGGCCCCTTGATCAAAATCTAGTGAGACTGAGCAGAACGTCACATCAAGCACAGGGCCCTTCTATGCGCGTATCACGCACGCATGAAGCCAGCCGTGGCCAAGGTGGGTGCAGTGCAGGAGTCGGGGGTCCCCCTTAGCGAACCGCCCTCTGTCATCCGCCCCAGTTTTCAGAGGAGAGGGATGAGAGAAGGGGACGGGGGAGAATTCTGTACACTTCCTCAAAGCTTTCCAGCATGTGAATAACCACATTTTATTTCCTGACGCCCCCGTGTCAGCTCTGGAGTTAGGAAATTTAAGAAGAAAATTATTTTGGTTATTCTCTGTTACTTGCCAGGAGTCGAGAGAAGTAAGAGCACTGAGGGACTCTCACTAAGGTCTAAGTTCTCGGAGCACTTTGTGCCCACACCGTGCCAAGGATCTGTTGTCTCTACCTTAGAGGGGGATTATGGCCATTTTACAGACGGGGAAACTGAGGCTAAAGGAAATGCTGTCATTTGCGTAGGGTCAGACGGCTTGGACGTAGGGGCCCCCGTATTCATACAGATGCACTCAGACCCCAGGTGTGTATGCCTGGCCACTTTGTCCTGTGTCCTAGCTCCAGATCAGGAGGTCCGTGTCCGGGATCTGTGAGTTCTGGTGCTTTTGAATCCTCTGGCTAAGTTCAGGCAGTGTGTCTATAAATGTCGAACAACGGGAAGGCAGGGGGAGGGTGGGCAGAGAGGAACTTCAGGTGTTTCGCCGAGCTTGTTAGCAGAGCATCCAATAGCAGAGTGAGACTCAGATCTGTGACTTGAATAATGGGCTCTACTCAGGTGCCTTTTCCTCTGTGACCTCACGCAAAGCGGTCTGAGCTAAGGTAGGGCTCTGGGTCACTTGCTTTCCTTGAAATGTCTCTCTACTCGCTTGAACTGACACTAAAGGAAAAAGAAGTACGGTTTTCCTTGGGCTTCAGAGTGAAATGTTCTTTGAGCTGTGGACCAAAGAGTAGTAAGAGGAGAGGCCCTCCTCCCTATTGTGCACACAAAATAATGGTACAGCTCGGCAGTGCAGGTCGTGGAGAGAAAAGAATGCGGCCATTCTAGAAACCTTTTTTTTTTTTTTTTCCCCAGCCCAGTCTGACAAAGGGGTGGAGTCCTTTGGCCAAGCCCTGACTAGCTGGCATGTCTGGGGAGGCAGGGCTGAGGGAGCACTGGGAAATTGCTGTCACATTTTTAAGGAGGAGAAAATGTGAGCAGGTCAGGGAGCATCAGGAGCCCCGGCTCAGACTCAGAGGACGCTAGGTAGAGGATGAGACCCTAAAAAACCTAGGCCTCCATGCATTGGGCAAAGGGACGACCCCAGGGAGGAATCAGCCACTCCCAGGATTCCTGATCTACCCTTTGTGGGCCAAATCCACTCAACTTCTAAGTGTATAGAAGCAGCTGCAGTAGAGGCATCGAATGTAAACATAATGTAAATATAAATGCGTGTGCGCGTAACTTTAACCTCTTGTGACACGGTCCACCGTTCGCTTTTTCTCCTGATGAAAGGAACGCCTTCCAGAGCAGTGCTGCCCTAATTACTCCCAGACCCTGTAGTCCGCTGCTTAGTTAACAGGGCCCCCTCCTCTCCGGTGGAAGGAGTCGGAGTCGTGCCCGCCAGGGCCTGAGGGCAGCGGCGGGCGCTCTCTCCCTCCCACTTTTCAAAACTGCCCTAACTGTACTTGGCCTCTCCCTTGGCCGTGGCCGAGGGCCGCTGGCTGCAAGCCTCCCGCCGGCAGCGGGACTCTGGAGTTTCTTTGTGCCGCGGGAAGAAGCAGGGGCTTGACAGGCTCGTCTCCTTATCTCGAGTCGAGTCGCCTACCCCTGAAATAAGGTTCCAGCGGCCCCCGCCCTTCGCAGAGAAGCTTCCCGGAGCCGACTCACCAGGGCGAGTCCGAGCTCTTACACATTAGTGGGCAGGAAGTGGAGTCCCGATGGGAGGCTGGGAATTTGACCGCCTTCCCATTTCAGCACTGGAGGGAGAAGGCTCAGCTCGGCGCCGCGTGCAGATGGCCCCCGCTCCCCTGTGAGAGCTCCCCTGCTCTCCCTCCGCAGCCCTCCCTCCCAGCGCTCACGCTCGGCCCCCCTCCCCGTGGAGGGAAAAGTCTGCGGGCGCCGGAAGGGTCGTGGATCCCGCAACAAAGGGCAAAGCAGAGGGGAACAACTTGAAAAGAACTTGTTTTGTTCCTGTTAAGAAACCTGCAGGAAAATCCACACCCACGTTAACCGCTTTTGAATTGGAGAGCAGCCTCTGTGTGTGTGTGTGTGTGTGTGTGTGTGTGCGCGCGCGTGCGTGCGAGCGTGCGGGGGTGTGTAGCAAGAGACGGAGGAGGTGCAAACTGTGTGGTCTCAGCGTTGATAAGGAAGCTGCCAGCTGTAGAAGTTCAGCAAAGAGAGGACTACCGCCCGCCCAGAGCCAACTGCTTCTGAACGTAAACCGCATTGTTTTCTGTCCAGATCTTCCAATGGAGGCAGTTGGAAAACCTGTATTTCAGAGAAAAGAAGTTTTCCGTGGAAGTTCATGACCCCCGCAGGTAAGCTAGAAAAGTCCTTTCCTTCCGGGAGCGCGTGGTGCACCCGGTGTGTTATTGACCTGACGATTTTTGTGCTGTCATTGTTCATTTGGGGGAGGGGGGGAGGGGACGGTTGACCGCAGGGAGTATCGTCACAGCTGACAGTGAAGCTTTGTTTTGTGCTCAACGTGTTGATAGATGCGGTGCATTCGAGTGTGCGTTGGGTGTGCGTGCGCACGCGTGAGAGAAATTGGCAGTTGCGTGATCGTGGCACCTGGCTGCACGTGTGCGGTGTGCATACGTGTGGAGTTGTCTGTGCTCGTGCCGGGGCGTTTTAGGGAAGGTGGGTGACACTCGGTAACACGCACCACATTAAACGGGGCAGTGGGCTGGGTCCTTCTAGAGAGGTCTTGCCGAAGGAAGAGGGGCTAGATGGCTCATTCAGAGCTTCTGAGAGTGTTTCTGGGAAGATAGCACCAAAAGGGATTTGTACCCAAGGGAGCTGTGTTCATTGACTCCACGAGCTGTGGTTTCAGGGTGTCACTGTGGTGGGTGAATGTGAAAGAAACACAGTTCTGTTTCTCCCCACCCCACATTGTGTCCCATGGAGCACCAGTGGAGAAAAATCAGTGCTCTCAAAGTCAGATGCCAAACAATAGGGTCCCCGTTTGGAATGCAGCAAGCCCCCGCGTGGAAGGTTCTCGGGCAGCACGTACCGGCCGCTCTTCCTCTCTTTGTCTGCTGGCAGTGCTGGGCTTCGAGGCAGCCCAGAATTCCCCAAAAACGGGCCTGACACCCAAGGATAAATTGCTTTTAATAGGTCCCAAGATGGGTTTACAAGAAGGGGTCTCCAGGAAGACGGTGGAAAGGTCAGACTCTGTAAAGGTGCAAACTGGGCTTTTGGGCACCAGCGATAGCTACCCCAGCCTTGGCCAGCCAAAGAGGGGTTGGCCCCGGCTCCACTCGCACATGGCTTCTGAGCACCCAAAACAGGCCACTTTGCGCCCAGACGGCTCTCAGAACGAGACGCTGCCACCCCCCCCCCCCCCCACACACACACACCACACACCCACACCCAAGTCAGAGGGCTGAGCTTGTGCTGTGTCTCAGCCCCTGCCACCAGCGATAACCCAGCAGGGGGAACATGCCTCTCCGCCCCCACCGTGTAATCTGCCTGAAGCAGCCACTCCCTCGGAGGGAAGCAGCTCAGCCCATGCCCCCACCTTCTCCATGAGACCGGCAGATGGAGAACATCTTAGCCAGTCTGCACAGTCAGGTGATGCGAAGTGTCCCCCGGACCCTGCCTCTGCCGAGCAGGCCACGTGGGGGAGGGACAGACGCTGAGAACAGGCCTCCCCCCCAAGAAGGAACTCGCTGCTGCTTTTCCGGGCGAACTGTATCAGACCAGTCTTAGGTTCTCTCCCCCCTCACCCTTCTGTGTCTGAAAAGAGTGAACCGAATGTTGCCACAATGGGTCCCATGCAGAGAGGGGCTGTCCGACAGGACGAAAACTAGGGACTGGGTCATCTAAGGGGCTGTGCACACTGTCCGTGCCTGTCCTCTGTTGGGAATTTTGCTAACTCACGCACCTCGGACACATCTGTGCGTGTGTGTTCTCCCTGCCTGTCACCCTGTCCGTGATACAATACTAAATTCCCCTCCCTTTCCTAAGGCCCAAGATAGAGCAAAGGGTCCAAACCTCACACATAATTATCATGGGCTTTTAGCCTGTTTCAGACATTCTGGGCTACAGAAAGAGGTCCTTGGCCCTGAGACAGTGTCCAGAGAGGTTAGCACGGCTGGGGAGAAAGGCAAGAGAACTGGGTATTTCTTATGGGCAGGCACTGTTCTAAAGACTTGGACACATTATCTCGTAGTGTCCTCACTGTAAACCCAGGAAATGGGTATTGCTAGTTTCCTGTTGTGCCTGTGGTAAACTGAGGCACAAAAGAAACAAAATATAACCTGGTCTAGGTTACAAAAAGCCGGTAAGTGGTGGAGGAAGGACTTGAACCCGGGGAGTCTGGCTCTAAGACTCCCAGGCGTTACCACTCCGCTCTATACAAAATACTGGCAATTGAGTGCTGAATGGCACAGGCCGTAAATACTGAGAGTGGAGAAGCCAGCCTGGTCAGGAGAGGTTCTGAGCTGAACCTCTCAGGTTCTTAAGAGAGAGGAGGGAAGGGAGGCATTGGAAGCAGGAGTGTGATCACCTCTCCCGGAGAGAAACAGCCGTCCTCCACCCTAGAGGCAGGCAAGGAGGGGGTGGCCAGGGAGGTGTCTATGCTGATGTCAGAGTTGGAAACCCAAGCTGACTGCAGCTTTAAGGACCCCTTTTCCAGATGGACACCAGTGCAAACGTAGGGGATTGCCATGGGTTGTTAGCTACTGGGTTTCATGGCAGAGCAAAGGCTCTCAGCCGCCTCCTGCCTCCTAGGACAGCAAATGGTCTTCCCAGGGCCCACAGGGCGCTCCTTATCTTAAATGCCTCACCCACTGCTGTTGCCACAGGTATTTGGAGCAGGGAACAGGAGTCTGATGCACTCTGCATTGAGGCGGTCGCAGCCAGGAAGG
The DNA here is from genome assembly GCF_023721935.1 of Panthera uncia. Lineage (NCBI taxonomy): Eukaryota > Metazoa > Chordata > Mammalia > Carnivora > Felidae > Panthera > Panthera uncia. The sequence continues at coordinate 12,405,949 of NC_064809.1, read as the reverse complement.
GAGCCAGAGGTGAAGGGTTGGGATGGCAAGTAAGGAAAAGAATCCTGCGGTGAAGAGGGTGGGACCCAGACAGGGACTGGGGATCACCCCAGGCAGAGGGCGCGTCCTGAGTCGATGGGCCCAGCGTGGACCACAGAAGGGGACGCACGACGTGTGCTCCCGGACACGCACCCCCAGCTCGATACCCACATTGGTTCTCTGGTTCTTGGCAAATATTCCGTTTCTAAGGTTTAGGCAAAACAGAAAAGTCAGTGTGGTGGGAAGAGCCTGAAGGGAGAGATGCGGAGAAGAGATATGTTAATGATGGAGCAGGAGAAAACTCCGGGTCTGATGTGCTGTTTGTACAGCACCTCCCAGACCTGGCGAGCCTCCTGGACCCTTCCTCCCCTGCCTTCCCTGAAACACACGCGCATTTGGCCCCTGCCACTCTCGTGCTTGCACTCAGACGTGCCTCCAGCCCCTCATCCTTTCTAACTCCGCTTTTCTGGGAGAAAGGATCGTACCGGGTCCCAGGAGCAGCCATTGGCATAGAAGCCGAAGTGGAAGCTTCCCATCATGGTTTCTTCTTATTTCTACAGGGATCTGTGGGGCATTCCTCCCCACTCTGTCACCGGCTCCTTTTCCGTGATAGGAGCAGCTCTAAATTGTCTTGCAGGGAAAATCTTCCAAATTAGACACCTTAAGCTTGAGAACACGCTTTTTTCTTATGTGCACGTGGGGAACCCCAGGCCCCACCCCAGCACCTTGCCTTGCACACACCCACACACACACGTGCATGCAAACACATGTTCTCAGATTTCATTTGCCAAACCATCTGCCTAAGGGACACACTTCACTGAAAGCATCCTATAACCCTTTTTTTTTTCCTCCCTACACCATTGATGTGAATTCCTTTGGGACCCATGTTTCCCACTCTTATTTTGTTTTGTTTTGGTTTGGTTTTTTTAGTGTTTATTTTGAGAGAGAAAGAGAGCGCAGGGGAGGGGCAGGGAGAGAGAGGGACAGAGGATCCAAAACTGGCTCTGTGTTGACAGCAGAGAGCCTGGTGGGGGGACTCGAACTTATGAACCGTGAGATCATGACCTGAGCCCAAATTGGACGCTTAACCGACTAAGCCATCCGTGCACCCCTCGTGTTTTATTTTTAAAGTGTAATTGCCTCTGTCTACTCCATACACAGATAGGCCCTATGTCCTACGTAAACGTGTGTGGAGGGGGGTAGTGGAGAAGATTGGCTCGACTCCATTCTGCCTTCCCTCTCCTGATTCTGTATACCCTGTCTGCCCTGTGAATAAATTTGAGATTGATAACCACTCTCTCAAGGAACACGGAGTTAGAGCAGTGTAAGAAGTCTGGACTCCTTCGGGACTTCCCACAGGCTGTGGCCTGTGGTGGTGGTGATTAGAACAGGATTGACTTATCCTTCACCATAGGCAGCATTGCCTGCTGTTTACTAAAGGACATTGTCAAAGGCTCTTCCTGTTCCTGAAGTTTGTCTTGGCCCAATGCCAAGAGCTGAAGCTCAAAAAGGACCATCCAGTGACCTAGAATGACCCATCTTATCCCAGACAAGACAGAAACTTGAATGGATTCTGAACCCTAAGGAGCCAGTAAATCAAAAGATTAGCATTATTCGTGATAGCCAAAATATGGACATAACCTAAGTGTTCATTGAGGGATGAAAGGATACAGAAATTGTGGTGTGTGTATAAATACAACGGAATATTATTCAGCCACGGGAAAGAATGGAGCCCTGCCATTTGCAACAATGTGGATATACCTGGAGGACATTATGTTCAAGTGAAATAAGCCAGACACAGAAAGGAAAGAACTGGGTGATCTCACGAATATGTGGAATCCCAAAAGTCAAATAGTAGGGGCTCCTGGGTGGCTCAGTGAGTTGAATGTCCCACTGAGCTCAGGTCCTGATCTCACGGTTCGTGAGTTCGAGCCCCATGTCAGGCTTGCTGCTGTCAGTGCAGAGCCCGCTTCAGATCCTCTGTCCTCTCTCTTCTCTGCTTTACCCCTGCTCATGCTCTCTCTCTCAAACATGAATAAACATTAAAAAAAAAAAAAAAAAAAGTGGAAGCATAGACTGGAAGGGTGGTTACCTGGGCCAGGGAAGAGAGGAAGTAGGGAGTGTTGGTCAGAGGTACAAAGCTGCAGTTGGGTAGGACAAATAAGCCTACAGATCTAAGGTAGAGCACGAGGACTGTAGTTAATGATGTGCACTGAATATTGGACGCGAGCTAAGAGTAGATCTCCAGTGCTCTTGTGACACAACTATGTGAAGAACGATCATTAGCTTGACCGTAGGAATCATTTCACTGTGTATATCAAATCCTGTTGTACACCTTATATATATACAATTTTGATTACATTGAAAAGCTGGACTTTGCTATCTAGTTTCCTGTGTGTGTGTGTGTGTGTGTGTGTGTGTGTGTGTGTGTACACATGCTGGCATGTGTGTTCATATGTCCCCTTTATGCCAGGGCGTTTAGTTCCCACGGGGTTCTTGGTAAAAGCTGTCAACGGATCAGTGGAGTCCCTCATCATAAACATGCCTGAACCTTCTGATTCTTGCTGTCACAGGGCTTCAGTGACCAGGAGGACGTTTGGACACAGTGGCATTGCGGTACATACATGGTACGCATGTCCAGCATTGATCAAGTCCATCTGGGCTATGGCCATTAGCCAGCACCAGTTCTATCTGGACAGAAAGCAGAGTAAGGTAAGTCAGGGACTGGGAGGCACTTTGCAAAGACCAGACCTTTCTACCAAGAGGGAAGCTTGCCTGAGGGTTGCACTAGGGCCTGAGTCTGGGTCTCCTAATTTAGGGCTCAAGAATTCGACGGGTGGGGGTGGCACCGTGTCCCCCGCCCCGAGAGGTGCGCAGGTACAGACCTGCCTTGCAGAGTTACAGGAGGGAGGAAGGAGACAGGCTCTTCCAGAGGGTACGTCCCGTGCCGTGGTCAGGGGCTCTGGCCCTTTACTGCAGCCAGGTAGGGCCCTTTTGAGGAATTCCAAGCGTGCTTTCGAACTTCAGAAACCTCTCCTAGGAACGAGCTGTCAAGCCCTTTATGGTGTTTCAACAGTGGCATATTGTTTCCTTTTTGAGAGAGAGAGAGAAAAAAAACAACCCGTTTGCAATTAATAGACACCATCTAACTGTTTAGGATAATTGCTGTGAAAACCCTCCAGGCTTTTCCAACTGCCAGTTCCTTTTTCAAAAAAAAAAAAAAAAAAAAAAAGAAAAAAAAAAGAAAAAATTAAAAAAAAAAAAAAAACCACCCAGCCATTTCCCTAAAGTAGACCTGGAGCCTCAGGCCTTGGTAAACAGCCATCCTCCGAGGGAGGTTTGACCCAGCCCCAGTGCGGACACACAGGTGCATTTTCTGGCGGGTGGGAGAGTGACGTCTCCTTGGTTCACACACAGCTTCTGTCAACACTCGGCCCCCTCTTCCTCTACCGCCTCTGCCTGTCGTGCTGCCTTGCCTTCCCTCCACAAGCCATTCTCCTTCATTAGCCCTCTGGTCAAGAGCCCCATCTAGGTCTTGCCCCTTTCCAGAATCCTGCTGGCTTGGCAGAGGCGATGCAGAACTATCGAGGGAGATCCAGCCTTGGCCCCTGGGACGTTTTGTCCCATCATGTGGGTCCGTCCTCAGTGGGTGTGGAGGTGGCCGGACTCTGGCCTTACTGGGCCCAAGATTCAGCAGATCGGAGCCCTCTTGGATCCTGACGGCTTCCTCTTCTGTCTTACTTCCTGTCTGGGTGGCGTTGTTCTTTCCCTGGCGTGGGCGGAGGAGTAGCCGGAGAGACCTGGGGCCAAGTGGGAGGGAGGAGAAAGATAGTAAGAAAATAGGAGAAAAGGAAACAATCTCTCAGCTCATAAATCAGTTTCAAATCAGGGCCCTTCCTGCCAGGCTGTCACTTTGTCCTTCATAACACGTTTTTCTCCTCTGCGAAGTCTTCCTGGCCCCTTTTTTGGTCATTTTCTGGGGTGAATGGGCACAGAGTAGAGTGTTTTTTGTTGTTGTTAGGCATAATGGGAGCATTCCACAGCTTTCCTGGTGATGATGGACATTGGCACAGGGATTTGAAGCCCAATTAGATCAAAAGAAACCGGGCCAAAGCATTTTGACTCCTGCTTTAGCTTGAGACAGTGGGTGGGTGTCCGCATTATGCCCTCTGGTTGCAAGAGTTAGAGGTCAGAACCTTAAAACATTGATTCCATCCTCTGCGTTGTTCGGGAATGGGTGGTGAGGGGTGGAGACCTTGGCAACCCTCCTGAACCCCACCACTGATGCCTCTTGGGGGCAGACCCCCCACACACACCAGTAGCACAATTTTGAAAGGAGAAAGGACAAAGTGTATTTCACCCTGAGGTTAGTACATTAGCTGTTTGAGTTGTTCTACCCTGTGCTGGTTTTTTGCATTGAGGGTCTCTTGAGTAACTCAAGAAGCAGGTTCTTTTTTTTTTCTTTTTTCTTTTTTTAATGTTTATTTATTTTGAGAGAGAGGGAGTGCACACCTGAGCAGGGAAGGGGCAGAGAGAGAATCCCAAGCAGGCTCTGCACAGTCAGTACAGAGCCCAGCACGGGGCTCGATCCCCCGAATGGAGAGATCATGACCTGAGCTGAAATCAAGAGTCAGACGCTTAAACAACTGAACCCCCCCCACGAGGTGCCCCAAGAGGCCGGTTCTTAGGGTTCTTCATCCCCCCTGTCAAAGATGGTCTTCCTCTGCAGTTGGAGAAGACTTCTTTGCCAGGCTAACAGGTCAGCCCTCTGAAGCAACAAGTAAACTGGAAAAAGTTAGTCTCAAAGTTCATTTATCAGCAGCAAGTATCCTTTAAAAGGCCAAACCAGGTGCCCACGCAATAGGGGAATTTCAGCTGTCCATCTCAGTGACCCCTGGGGGACGGAAGGAAGTACACGTTGGCCCGGGAGCGGGAGAACTTTCCCCCCAGTCAGCTCTGCTTGTTCACAGATGCTCCAGAGCCCTCCCGTTTCTCGTAGGAACCAAGTCCTCAACCCACAGTGGCAGGTGAGGAATAAACTCCACAAGGAGGTCCAGGGACTCCATTTCCAGATCTCTGACCCTAGGCAAGTGTCTCACTGTACCTGCTTTGCCTCCCCGATGAGAGATCAAGGAAGGAAATTACTCACAGAGATTATTGATTGGCCCCATGACACAATGTGTGTGAAACCACTTTTGGAGATCGGTATTTTTATCATTATCATCGTTAATCCAACACAGTATCCCCTGGCCAACACTTGTGTAAAGGTTAAATTCTCTAAAAGTTTCCCAGATTAAATCAGAGATGATAAAATTCCCCTCCGGAATTACACCACCTTTCATTTCTGGGATGCCGTTCTCTGTACAAGGGTGATGTGATCCGTCTCCGGTGGGCAGAACGATCTCCGGTGAGTGACGGATGACACGCCTGGGATGAGTTTCCAAATATTTCTGAGCAGCCCGTGTTGGCTGGCACACTGGCCATTGCTTCACACCCTAGTGAGTCGGGCCAGGCCAGCCAATCCTTTCTCCGAAGTGCTTCTGCAAAGCCCAGGCCTCCCAAGTGATGCTTATCAGCCCCGGAGACAAGCGTGGTCTAGTGGTTTGAGTCAGCAGGGGAGGGTGGCCAAGAAGTCTCCGGTTCTTCCCTGGTGCTGGTATTTTCTTCTTTCAGGATCCTTGTGCAAATCATGTAAGAACATCTCTCGCACGTGCACACACACACATGCTCCCTCTATCTCCAGAGACGGAGCAGAAAGAGCCCATGTTGCTTGGTTTCGTACGGCTCATTCAGAATGAGAGGCTGTACAGGGACCAGCCACACCTGGTAACTTCTGTGTGCCGACCCCCAAGATGAGGAATGTTGTCCTTTCTGGATCCTGGCAACCTCTGAAGCCCAGAGCTGAGGACTGCCTTGTAGATATCAGAGGAAGATACTTGAAAGTTCAGATTGTGGAGCGTAAACATTAGACCCTATGCCTCTGAACTCCAAGCAGGGACTCGTCAAGTTGCCCTCTAGTCCAGACATGGTTCCTCCTCCTCAGTCGTTGGGTTTTGTTTTTTTCTTTTTTTTTTCTTTAATTTTTTTTTAACATTTATTTAAAAAAAAATTTTTTTTTAATGTTTATTTATTTTTGAGACAGAGAGAGACAGAGCATGAACAGGGGAGGGGCAGAGAGAGAGGGAGACACAGAATCCGAAACAGGCTTCAGGCTCTGAGCGGTCAGCACAGAGCCTGACGTGGGGCTCGAACTCACGGACCATGAGATCATGACCCGAACCAAAGTCGGACGCTTAAACGACCGAGCACCCAGGCGCCCCAACATTTATTTATTTTTGAGACAGGGAGAGACAGCATGAACGGGGGAGGGTCAGAGAGACAGGGAGACACAGAATCTGAAACAGGCTCCAGGCTCTGAGCGGTCAGCACAGAGCCTGACACGGGGCTCGAACTCACGGACCGAGATCATGACCTGAGCCGAAGTCGGATGCTTAACCGACTGAGCCACCCAGGTGCCCCAAGAGTTTTGTTTTTTTCTAATGTGTCCTCTGTTCTTCATTCCATCTAGATCAAAAGCAGGGTGAAAGCTTGGTAGGGGACCATTAAACCTTGCTCGTGGGATATCAGTAATAAAACTTGGTGGGGCAAGGCCCCCAAAGTAGGATGCCCAGAATTTTGGAGGCTCTTCCGGGATGTCCCAAAGACTTGACTTTGCCGGAATACAATCTCCCAATCTGTACTCCTTCCTCTTAGTGTGTGCTCTCTCCACTGGGTCTGTTTAGTCATTGTGATATTTCCATTCAGAGAGAAGCCAATAATTTGCTAAAGCTTCTAAGAATCTGATCTCCCTTGGGAAAGGATATCTGTTGCTCCCTTTTCCATATTTTGGTTTTTGCCTCTAACACTGATCAGTGGCAGGATTGGAAGTGGGTGGGGATAGGTCTGGCGTGTGGTTAATGAGATCCCCCAAATCCCAGGTTGAGCCATCAATCTCCCCTCATTTAGCAAATTGCCTCCAGGTCATGATTTGTATCCCATTCCTATTTCCATTCCAGTGGCCTTTATGTGTATTATCTAATTGAGTCCTTATCACAACTCCACCGCATGGGTTTTAAGAGCTTCATTTTATAAACAGGGATCTGAGCCTCAGCCAGGTTGAAGATCATGGTCAAACAATGGTTACCTGGCCAGGGCCAAGATTCCAGTCCAGATCTTTCTGACTTGAGACTCTGGGCCCCTTCGCATCATGCTGAGTTGGTCCGCGTCTCCGTGAGTCATTACATAACTGGAAGCGTCCTCGGCTCTTTTTATTAAAGCGTGGGCGTTCGTGGAGAGGGCTGCTAAAGACGGTGATGGGTGTGCTTCCTCGGCTTGCTCAGAGGGTGAAGCTCAACCAAATACACCCTGTGGGCATGCCTGCCTTGTCCATGTGAAGTGAAAGGTGCTTCCTGCTTCTGCTGCAAGCCGGAGCACTGCGGGGTCCTGGTGGCCGCGATTAGGTCATCAGCAAGGAGGCCCTGACCTGAGGGAGGTGGCCTGGTTCTGAATGCGGGGACAAGAGTTGAGGTCAGAAAGGAGACCTCAGTCAAGGAAGGACCGATGGGATGATGCTTCATACCTGGCAAACAGCAAGACTCCTGCATTTCCTTGGTCCCTCAGACTCTCCTCTCCTAACAAGAGGAAAGCGCTTGGCTCTCGGAAGGCATGGACGTCTGTGTCCGCATCAGTGTGGAGGCCAGAGGAAGGGCGAAGGCACGGGGTGATAGCCTTTGCTGGACAGCGCAGGGGACTCGGGTAGAGAATGTCAATAAGGAAGAATGGACGATGTCTACCGACCCCTCCACGGCCCCCGCATCTGCCTCTGCTGGCTTCTCCTGTTGGGGGACAGACTTGGTCTCACACAGAGGGGGTGGTTGGGCGAATGCACGTTAAATGACTGAAAAACCAAGGTCCAAACCGAGTTCGAAAACCATCGGCTTACGTGCTATAGCCGACGCCGTGGAGAGAAACCTCAGCACACGTATGGGTTCTCCCAGCATTGATACTGTTTTTGTTAGGCTCGGGCTGTGAGCAAAGCATGTTGCTTGACGTACTATCACAACAACCGATTTCCTGAAGAAGGAAAAAAAAAGATCAAACACGTGTAGAAAATGCACACCCCATTTTCACTGACCGCAGGCAGTAGCTAAAAAAGGCAGTTTAAATGAAAAACAGTTACTTTTAGGAATGTAATTATGATTACAGACTTCTCTTCTAATTATTCCAACCTGTTACGTTTAGCCAAGTCGGGCCAATTAATAAGCACAGTGGAGTGGAGTGTTAACTAAAATCTAGACTTAGGAGAGGAGAGTTAGGTATCTCGTGGTTCGTGGGTTCGAGCCCCGCGTCGGGCTCTGTGCTGACAGCTCGGAGCCCGGAGCCTGCTTCCGATTCTGTGTCTCCCTCTCTCTCTGCCCCTCCCCCGCTCACGCTTTGTCTCACTCTGTTTCTCAAAAATAAATGTAAAAAAGAATCTTTTTTTTTTTTTTTAAATAAACACAGAATGAAGTCAGTACTCTTTTATTGAGAGCTGGGTTCCAGGGCACGGCCTCAGGCAGCCTTCACGTGCCTGCCGTCCTTTGTCCCTAACAGAACCTGCAAAGGCGGGCGGTGTTCGTCCCATTGTATAAGCTGGGAATAAAGAGGTTTGGTGAGATTAAGGAACGTTCCCCGCACAGGACTCTGACCGGGTCTGTGTGGCGTCAAAGCCCCTGCACTAGGCACTGCACGGCACAGCCCGTGGAAGACAGAGCTTGGGAAACGTCATCCCTCGTGTCCGCTCTAGAGCCACCTCACGCGGGGAGCGTCAGTGGTGGGGGATGGGGCCGAGGAACACAAACGTTAAGAATGCTGGAAGCCAGGAAACGAGTCCCTGTGCTACCTTTCGGGACCCCAAGCCGGCGAGCGGTAGCCGTTCTCCACCAGAGGTGAACGCGTCTTCACGGCCCGGTTGTCTTTTCCATTCTAGTCTAAAATCCATGCCGCGCGCAGCCTGAGCGAGATCGCCATCGACCTGACCGAGACCGGCACGCTGAAGACCTCCAAGCTGGCCAACATGGGGAGCAAAGGGAAGATCATCAGCGGCAGCAGCGGGAGCCTCCTGTCATCAGGTACGGCAGGGCCTCTCGGGGAGCGTGGAGGAGGCTCGCCCAAGCGCGGCGCCCAGCCCAGCGAGGCTCCGGGCAAGGCCGGCCAGTGGCAGCCGCGGAGGAGGCAGCTTGGCAGGCTCCCCGGGAGCTGGCTCCGGTTGTGAGACCGAGGTTTTGAGCCAAACGGGAATCTGAGAAAACCGCCCAGAGTGCCAGAGGGTGGGGGGAGATCCGAAGCAGCAGAACCAGGCAGCGTGGGAAGGACCGTCGGCCGCAGAAGCCTCTTGAGCACCCTCCAGAGCCTTCTGAATGCCGATGGCCGAGGGTCAGGAGCGTCAAGTCCAAGGACGGGGTGGGGCGTGCTTGTGTGCCCTTAAAGGAGAATTCTACCAAGGAGGGGGGCTGAAGGCAGGCTGGTGGTGCTGAGCGACCCTCCGCCCTGCTCTCAGGCGAGCTCCTCAGGACTCTGGAAGGCCAGAAACTCCAGGCCTTCGGAGAGTCTTGCTGTCACAGAATGCCACGTAGTGTCGAGCACCTTTTGCAAGTGGGAGTCCCAGGGTCTGATTCCAAGTGTGCTTCTAAGAGCCCTGGGCAAGTCATTTTGTCATTGGATGCAAGAGGGACAGACTGGCTCTGTGCGTGAATTCAGACCGGCTGATGGCCAGAGTAGGGACGCCATTGGCCGCGGTGACAGGAAGAGGCGGAGGTTTGCGGAGCACAGGAAGCGGGAGGGAGGGGGTCATTGTTTGGAGACGTTGAATGCAGGTCACTCCCCAGGCCACAGGATCAAAGCCTGATTGTTCTTGGGGACAGCGTTCTCTTGCCTCGGAGCCTCAAAGGAAAGCAACAAGTCTTTCCCCTCCCTCATCTTCCAGAGTCAATTTTTCTTTCTTTCTTCCTTCCTTTTTTTTTTTCCTTTAAGATTTCTTCCTGCCCTAACATTCTAGGAGTTGTCTGTAAATATTGCGTCCCTAGTGTCACCTCTGTTCTAGTGCATCCCTCTCTCTTTGATGCCCACCCCCTGATGCTGTTTACCGAGCCGGCCCCCTGCCCCCCCCCCCCCCACCGTGCCCAGTACTGCTGTCCCTCCGTCACACTCAGCCATAACTTCTCTGCTGCTCTTGCTTCCTCGGAACCCTGCTGATGGGGACGCCAGCCGGAGCTCATGGGTTCACAGAGGCATCCTGCCTGCCCACATTTCGGCTCCTCCCTCCATCAGCTTTGTCTAGATTCTTCTCCCCCTCGCCACAGTTCCCCTTTACTATACCTTCCCCTGTCGTTATTTCGTTGTTTGTCTTTGCACCTGGTGCTTCCAGGGTTGTAAAAGACTGGAAGTGAAGATAGTCTCAGAGAGAAACAAATAAGAATGAGCCATGAAAAGCGATGTCCTTCTAAGAACCAACTCCTTGGTTCACCAGGGTCTTTCCACAGCCCCGTCTAAGGACTGCACACAACAGCAGTAAGAGGAAACGGAGAAGGGCAAGAAGCTGAAGGGGTCTGGGCAGCCTCCAGGCTGGCAGAGTCCAGTCAGAGCCTTGACCCGGAGGACCAGGGGGAGGATGTGCCCCTCCCGGACCGAGAGGCCCGTTTACTGAGGGGCTGATGGAGCTTCAGCTCAGGGGCCCGCGCTGGCCAGGCCTTTCAGAGGGTTTGGGAGGGCCCAGCCACGTGTCCTCATGGCATGTGGTTTTGTGAACATAGTAGTTTTGCATTCTTTTTTTTTTTTTTTTTTATCTTGAAGTGCAGTCCACGTGGGTGTTATGTTAGTTTCAGGTATGTAACGTGGCGATTTCACCATCTCTTGTGCTCACCTCAAGTGTAGCTACCAGCTGTCACCATACAGCTCTGTTAAGGTGTCACTGACTGTATTCTCTAAGCTGTACCTTTCTTCCCTGTGACTTACTCATTCCATCCCTGGGAGCCTGTGTCTCCCACCCTCCTTCTCCCATTTTGCCCTTCCCCCTCCCCTCTGACAATCACCAGTTCTCTGTATTAATGGGTCTGTTTCTTTCTTTCTGTCTTTCTTTCTTTCTTTCTTTCTTTCTTTCTTTTTTTTTTTTGTAATGTTCATTTATTTTTGAGAGAGAGACAGAGCATGAGCAGGGGAGGGGCAGAGAGAGAGGGAGACACAGAATCCGAAGCAGGTTCCAGGCTCTGAGCTGTCAGCCCAGAGCCAGACGAGGGGCTCAGACTCACAGACATGAGATCATGACCTGAGCTGAAGTCAGAGGCTTAACTTTCTGAGCCACCCAGGGGCCCCTCAGTCTGTTTCTGCTTGTTGTTTGTTTATTCATTTGTTTGGTAGATTCCACGAAGAAGTGAAATCATACGGTATTTGTCTTTCTCTGTCTGATTTCTTTCACTTACCATAATACCCAGGTCCATCCATGTTGTTGTAAAGGGCAAGATCTCATTCTTTTTTATGGCTGAGTAATATTCCGTTGTGTGATGTACACACACACACACACACACACACACACACACATACACCCCACATCTTCTGTATCCGTCTTATCAATCCTAAGTGTCTTCTATTAGTGGGCACCTAGGTTCTTCCATATCTCGGCTGTTGTAAATAATTGCATTATTTTCCGTAAATCCACTAAAATTATATAAGCTTCATGCCCCACAAAGCCTGGCTCTACTTCTGCCACCATAGGTTTACCATAAACCCCTCCCTGCCTCAGATTCTTCTAAATGTTTTCAGCAGTACAGTGAGGCAAATGATGATAATTTCTGAGGCCTTCAGCTTTACAGTGAAAGCTGTAGAAAATGCTGCTGTCTTGTATCTAAGAGAAGGTCCTACAAAACCTGAGACCCACATCTCAAATTATGGCCACTCTCAATCCCCTGCTGAGTGGTAAAGGGCAGAGCCATAGTCAGCTCCTGTGTTTGTGCTCTAGACCCTTCTAACCCCTGGTAAAATCCAGAGTCTCTGCTTTGAGCCTGGATTTATCTGCCCACGGTCGTCCTCATCCAGCCACAGATGAGCCCCACCCATCCCTCAGGCTTCGTGAGGTGTGCATCCCTGTGTGGTTTCTTAGCCATTTGGAAAGCCGGGTACTGTGCGAATTTGGCACGGTTCTATCCAGAAGGACAGTGGATTCTTCCAGCTCAGTTCTCAAACTTCGACGCGCATCAGAACCACGTGGAGGGCAGTTCAAACACAGAGAGCTGAGCTCCCGTCCCAGGGTGTCTGATTCTGTAGGTCGGGGGTGAGCCTGAGAATTTGTATTTATAACAAATCCCTAAGAGATGCCGATGCGGCTGGTCTGGGGACCACACGTTGAGAGCCACTCTTCCTGCTGAAGAAGAGATAGAAGCCTGAGGTGACGGTGTGGCTTTGGAACACAGAACCCAGGTATCCCCGCTTTCGGACCTGTGTCTTGGGCCGTCTTCTCTGGCCGCTCATATCTGTGAGCCTGTGGGGGTACCACGGCAGTAACGTAATCGCAGCCACAGATCAGGTTGCGTCCGGGAGCCCCAAATCTCCTGACGTAGTACTGACATCACTCCGTTATCAGCAGATGAGATCCAGATTTTGCAGATGAGAAAGCAATTCAGCTGTGTCCCTACCACCAGCATAATAGAACAAAATAGTACAGTGGCAAATAAAGCATCTTTACCCCAAGATACCAAAGTGACTTTCAAATGTATGATAACTTCATGTCAGGGAGTCTACTTGGGAGCTCCTGACGCAAAGACCTTGCCCTCCCCACTTGCAGAGGGACTCCGTTCCTGGGCACTGACTCCTCTGCCCTTTCCCTGCCCGCCCTCTGCCACGCCGCCGTGCAAGGGGAAGGTGGGAGAGGAAGAGACCGGGAGGTATGAGCCGTGCCCCAGGACCGGATCAGGCAGCGCGTCAAACTCTGCCCAGCCCTGCCAGCTGGAGCCTGAAGAAGTGTGCTTGATGTCATGCTGAGGCTGAGGGTCCGTGGGGACACCTCCCTCCCGTGACTTAAGAAGACAGTGGAGGGAGAGACTCCAAAAAGGAAAGAATATAGGCCATGAGTTAACAAAGGGAATTTCTGGTGTCCACAGATCTGGTCATCGTTTCCCCCTGGGGTTGCTGATCGCTGCCCCTCTGTCTTGTGCGGGAAGAGATGCCCTCAAGCTGAGACCGGCCCTCAGCAGCCCCACCTGGAAGGGGGTGTTTCCCGTCACCCACAGTGAGGGCGTCCAGCCCTTGGCCTAAAAAACTCCACAGCCGGGGGGCGCCTGGGTGGCTCAGTCGGTTAAGTATCTGAGTCTTGGTCTCAACTCAGGTCATGATCTCATGGTTCATGGGTTCGAGCCCCGGGTCAGGCTCTGCACTGACAGTGCAGAGCCTGCTTGGGATTCTGTCTCTGCCCCTCCCCGACTTGGATTCCCACCTGCTCTCTCTTTGTCTTCCAAAAACTCCCGGCTGGCTAGTTTCCCACTAGTTTCTTTTTGTCCTTCAGTGACCTCTTGCCTGTTTCTCGAGAACTCCTTAGAAATGTGTTCCCCCAGATGGATGGGGCCTTGCTCCTGTAGGACAGCCCTGATTTTAAACACTCTTTTTATTACACTTGCCAGACACTACATTCTACTTCTCATTTAGAAAATACGATGTGTCTAATCCAGTATCCCATTTGATCAATTAGTTTCCCTCCTTCACCTATTGCCTCCTGCTTTAAAAAAAAAAAAAGGGGGGGGGGGAGGGCTCCAATAAATATTCCTTAAAAACATTTTGAGAACTGAGTCCTCATTTGAAAATCCTTTTTTCTACTTCTAGCTCAGGGCCTGACATCCAGTAGGTACTCCAAACACGATTCAAAAAAAAATGTTTGTAACATTACATTTCCATGACTTATAACTAGAAACACGTACCTTCTGAACCCCAGCCTCTGGCAACCACCAATCTGCTCTCTGTATCTATGAGATTCAGTTCTGGGTTTTTTGTGGTGTTGTTTTTTTTTTAAGTTCCACATATAAGTGAGATTATACGATACTTGTTTCTGTGACATACTCCACCTAACTCAGTGCCCTCAAGGTCCATCTGGGTTATCCCAAAAAAGTGAGATTTCGTTCTTTAAGGCTGAATAATATTCCATTGTACGGATATGCCACATCTTCTTGATCCCTTCATGGATGGGTTGTTGCCATATTTTGTTGCAAATAATGCTGCCGTGGATGTAGGGATATGTCTATCTTTTTGAGTTAGTGTTTTCATTCTCTCCAGATAAATACCCAGTACTGGGATTACTGGATCATATGGTAGCTCTATTTTTAAATTTTGGAAGAACCTCCATACTGTTCCCCACAGTGACTGCACCGTTGGCATTGCCACCAACAGTGCACGAGAGTCCCTTTTTTTCCACAGTTGCCAACACTGGTTGTTTCTTGTCCTTTTGACTCTGGCCGTTGTGACAGGTGTGAGGTGGTATCTCACTGTGGTTTTGATTTGCGTTCCCTGGCGACGAGTGACATTGAGTATCTTTTCATGTGTTTGTCGGCCGTTTGCATGTCTTTGGGAAAATGTCTGTTCGGATCCTCTGTCCATTTGTGAATTGGGTTGTGTGGGTTCTTTGCTGGTGAGTTGTAGGAGTTCTTTATGTATTTTGGATATTAATCCCTTATCAGTTATATGACTTGCAAATATCTTCCCCCATTCAGGAGGTTGCCTTTTTGTTGTGTTGATGGTTTCCTTTACTGTGCAAAAGCTTTTTAGTTTGCTGTAATCCCCCTTGTTCATTTTTACTTCGGGTACCTTTGATTTTGGCATTAGGTCCAAAAAATCATTGCCAAAACCAGTGTCAGTGGTATAGGATTATTGAAATTAAAATCTGAAAAATAGTAGTAAAAATCTTGCATGTGGTCCATTTTAAGGATCATCTATGTTCCTTTTTTAAAAAGTTTTTTAATGTTTATTCATTTTGGGGAGACTGCACGTGAGCGGGGGAGGGGCAGAGAGCGAGGGAGACACAGAATCCGAAGCAGGCTCCGGGCTCTGAGCTGTCAGCACAGAGCCTGACGCGGGGCTCAAACCCATGAACTTCGAGATCGTGACCTGTGCCGAAGTCAGATGTTTAACCGACTGAGCCACCCAGGCGCCCCTGAGGATCATCTGTGTTCCTGGAGCTCATGGTTTCTTGGGCCTTGCCTAGAACTGTCACATACCCGCCACTGATACTCTCCTTCGGAATGTACTGTATCACTTTTATCTACTGGCCTCAGACCTTGAAAATTAAATTTGTCAAATATTGTTCATCCTTGCTGTCTTCTATCCACTGTTTCACTCTTATCTATGCCCAAATTGTGGTGTAGCTGACCCTTGTAACACTGTAATATTGTTGTGGGATGAGCTCTTTCTTTAGCTCCCAAACCTTGCTTGGTGCAATGCACAACACTTAGAAAGCTAGAGCCCCTCTCCTCAAAGTGTTTCATACTGTTTATTGATGTTAACAGAGAAAATATTTCCAAGCTGTTAGTAACTTTGAAGGCTGTTTTCCTATTTAAAGGCATGTAAATACCTTTAAAATTACTGACGTCCAGTACTTGGCATCTGAGGTATGAGTTGCTAAAGAAACAAAGCTGTGTCGTTGCTATTTATTAAAGAAGTTGGAAGTCTACATTTGCTAATGCCCTGAGCCACAGGGCTAGCATTAAAAAAAAAAAAAGGTCCACATAGTTGGAATGATTTATTAAGGCTTAGTGCTAAGCCCCCCACCCCAAATTCTTCAGTGATGATACATAGGACTCTCTCACATAAGACCTATAGGCCCCTGTCCCCAGGAGAGACCCTTAGAGGTAGTGAACCATCCAAGCCCAGGAGGCAAGACCTGTGTTGGAATAAAAGGAATATACGCGTTAGGACACCGAATGCAGTTCACACTGTAGGAAGGTTATAGAACCCATATCCCAAATTCATTTGCGGAAAGGCCCCGGGGACCAGGCTCAAAAAGGATGTGAGGACCCTTGTCCCCAGAATACATCAGCTGAGAGATGGTGAGGTCTTCGCAGAGTCCCCCTGCAAGAAGGGATGTCGAGGCAGCTCAGGCTGCCAAGCCAGGCCGACAGACCGTCTCCCCTTGCCCTCCACGAGCCGGGTGCCATCTTGGCCTCGTCACATGCCGTGCGTGGCTGGACGCTGCGTAAACCCCCTGCCTGACTGCTGCGGACACTCTTCACTCCGTCCTGGGAGAGCCTGCGGGTTCCCTCCAGATTCGCCAACACCTCTCCTCCATTGCTTTGGCTCATTGGTGCTTCAGGTAACTCGTTTGCAGAGGCTCAGACAGAGTTACAGAGGACAACTATGAATTCAAACCACTCGGTTATGATGTTTTCAGAGTTCAAAAAAAAAAAAAGCGCCTGGCATCTTTTTTGCGGGACTTCAAAGGGGTTTGTTCCTCTCTTCCCTTCCCCCATTTCTTGGTATCTCAGAAAAGATTGGAGAGGGACAGAACATGTAGTAACCAAACAAAAAACAAAGAAAACAACAGCTGTACTTGTCCTGGTAGCTGAACACGCACAGCCTTTCCATAGCTCGTCCAAAAGTGGGAGAGCGCAGAGGCTTGTCCTAAGCATTGTTCGCACGACTTGCCAGCACGGAACAATTCTGATGTCAGTGGGGCATGTAGGGGCTAAGGGAGACCTGGTTTTGCCCTCAACCTTTTTTTTTTTTTTTTTTTTTAAGAGAAAGAGAGAGGATATGCTGTGCACAAGGTGGGGGAGGGGCAGAGTGAGAAGGAGACCCAGAATCCAAAGCAGGCTCCAGGCTCTGAGCTGTCACCACAGATCCCAACATGGGGCTCGAACTCACAAACCGTGAGCTCATGACCTGAGATGAAGTCAGACGTTCAACCACTTGAGCCACCCAGGCGCCCCGTGCTCTCAGCCTTTAAAAAAAGGGTTTTTTTAAATATTTATTTATTTTTGAGAGGGACAGAGTGTGAGTGGGGGAGACAGAGAGAGAGAGAGAGGGAGACACAGCATCCCAGACAGGCTCCAGGTTCTGAGCTGTCAGCACAGAGCCTAACGTGGGGCTTGAACTCATGAACCGTGAGATCATGACCTGATCGGAAGTCAGATGCTTAACTGACAGAGCCGCTCGGGCGACGCTCAGCCTTTTCAAAGAAAATGGTGCACAGCTTGCTTGGGAAATACCTTGTGTTCTGCAGGCCCACGTGGCTTGTCTCATTAACCACCCGGACAAAAAGATGGTACTGTGTGTCCCCTCTGAGATGAAACAAGGAGACTGGCACTGGCTTCTTGACTGAAAATCCAGGGGCATAAGCCGCGCGTTTGCTACTAAAGGATGTGCTGTGTCTATAAATAGGAGCCGGGCTGGGTGATTCATGAGTTGGTGGTTGAGTCCTCTTTGTCGTTGTGATCAGCAGGATTGCGAAGCATGTGGCGAGGGATCTTTGGTTTAAACAAACAGCACCGGGGCAAACCCTGCCGCCTGCGATCATGCCCCAGCTCTGACACTCGCCGTTCTGGGGGAAAACATGTGCGAAGCGCCGGGCCCTCGCTTTGCCTGGGATCCGTCCACAGGCATTACTCACCCGTTCTCACATTCTCATTCTCTGAGTGCTGGCACTTCCTTCCATTGTCAGGAAGTTTATTAATAACTAATGTAACAATGAGGATGCCAGCTATCTGACATCTCTCCCTACAGAGAGCTGATCTGATAGGCGTCAGCCAGCTTTACGGTCACGGCTGTATTCAGGTCAACACACATTGCCTCGCGCCGGTACAAATCACATTGTCTTTTGGTTTGTGTGGGGTTTTTTTTTTTCTTGTTTGTTTTCTTCCTTTCTTTCTTGCTCTCACTCTGTCTCCTCCCTGTGTCTCTCTCCAGCCTCTTAAAGTTCTCTGGTAGCAGCTCCCTGCCTCCTTTTGGAGGATTCCAGGGGCTTTAATTTGGGTGATAACCTCCGTGCTCTGCAGGCGGGCACAGCCACACAGGCCCTGCCTGAGGACTGGGGTTCTGCCAGGGTGTGCCCACGCCGGACCGGGCAACCAGTGAGGGGTGACACCTGTCCTGTGGGATGGCTGTGTCTGGGCTTTGCTTGAGCGGGATGGGCCAGAGTCAAAGCTGAGAAAGGAGGGAGACCGGTTGTCCCTTTCTGCCCGCCTGTTAGGGGAAAAGAGCCTGAGTAAGTCATTACAGTGATCTCTTTCTGCCCTCGGGTATTAGTACCAAAAGAATAGTAAAGAGTAAAGAGAACCAGAGCAGAGTAAGCACGTATAATCTAAGCAAGCTCCTCTCCAGCGCTGAAATTTTAAACATTGGAAAATAAATATCCCTGTGGTCCCTCATAGACATCGCTGCGTTCCCATTGAGCCCAGCGCTTTCGATGCCGCCGCGGAATTAGAGTCTGGGAGCTAGAAAGATCAAGCCCCTCATTTCACAATATAAGAGAAAGGGGGAACCATGTGAATTACCCATAAACAGTAGTTTGAAATGGATATCGAACTTAATATTTTTATTAGATACTGCTGCTAATTTTTATAGTCAACTATTCAGCCCCCCCCCCCCCCTTATATTTGTCCTCTCTACCCATTGTCGAAAGTGCCACTGAGCAGTGAAACGGCCACACGGTAAAACTCTCGAAGAGAGCCCTACCCGCCACCCAGGTGCTTCCATTTCACTACTCGTTCAGGTGGACTATAATTGCTGAGCCCGATGAGAAGTTGTCCAGGCATATGTTTTTCACATTAAAAATCCCATTTAATTCTTGGAGATGGTCTCCAGAGATCACACGTTTAACCCGAAAAATCTGCAGTGCGACAGCATTTCCCATGGCCTCTCAGGACATCTTTTGTGTCAGGAACTCCTAACTGAGGACTCAAAAGGAAAATGCCTGTCTGTTCATCACGAGGAAGAGTTGAGACCTCTCCCTCATATTTGTTCCCGAGGTGTCAGCCAAAACTTTGCCTTGCAGCTTTTAACAGATCGGCTGGGAATACGCTTCTTCGTTTTCTTTTTCCTTGAAGACTGAAACAAGACAGATTGTCCTTTCCTTCCCTTCCTTTTAGGATAACAGATTTCTTTCTTCCTGGGGGGACTGTTTCAAATTTCCCCTCTTTTCAAAGAGGAAAGCACCCCTTCTGTCTCCCGAGATCAGGGGGCTCTTAGTCAGGATCCCATCTGTGTAAAAAAGAGATGAGCCACAGTTCCTGACAATGTTCTTCAGGGGATGGTTACTCACATCCGGTGCCGAGTGGCCCAGGGTCTTTGGAAAGATTGGAGCAAATTCTCCATCGCAGCTGAACGAGGATATCCGTGCATGTGTTTGCCGGCTGGAGGGGAGCTGGCGTTCCCCGCCCCCACATCCTGCCCCAGGCAACTGGCTGCCCACCGGGTGAGGTGTCCCCCGGCTGGAAAGTAAGAAAGTGATGGAGGCTGTTCCTCCAGAGCCGTGGGACAGGTTTTTACCACATCTCTGCCGGGAACGTCTGCGGCACTGGTCCCATGGTATCAGTAAGGCCCTCAGAAGATTCCCAGATAGGCACCAAAAGCGACTTTCTGGCCTTGAACGCATCAGGCAGGTTCTCTGGCTGTGGCTGGATGGATAGGAATGGTCCTCTGTGAGGTCCAGTTTTTCCCTCTTCCCCCACCTAAATTAATCCCTAAATTATTAGTGACCTGTTTCTATCAAAATTCTTTGGATTCAGGTTGAAACATAATAGTAAAAGAGCCAAGGGGCGCCTGGGTGGCTCAGTCGGTTAAGCGTCCGGCTTGGGCTCAGGTCATGATCTCGCGGTTTTGGAGTTCGAGCGCCGCGTCGGGCTCTGGGCTGACAGCTCGGAGCCTGGAGCCTGCTTCGGATTCTGGGTCTCCTTCTCTCTCTGCCCCTCCCCCACTTGTGCTCTGTCTCTATCAAAAGTAAACAAGCATAAAATAAAATAAAATAAAAAATAATAAATAGCCCAACCCAAAAGATTGTGTTTTCAGTCTAGTCTCCTGCAAACATACAGCTGACAGCAATAACCAGGAAGGCTCCCTGGGGTGCTGATCTGATTCGCTGGCAATGGAGCACAGAGAGCATTTCCGATGGTTAGACTGGAGGTGATAGCTTCCTGGGTGGATTACCTAGTTGGCCCTGAGGTGAGGGCTCCCTCCCCATATGCTGTTCCCTCTCTCCTTCAGGTGGCCTTGCTGATCTCCGGCCTCTTCCTCGTAGGCAGCTTTTCACCACCCACCCCACCCCGTGCTCTCTGAGGGTCGGGCCTCAGGTAACATCGAATCACCTGTCTCCTCCACCACCACCCCCCCCTTGCTCACCGATGCTTGTTCTCCGGTGGCTCATCCGAAGAACCCCTCGGCTCCTTCTCCCCCTTCCTGCGGCCTGCGTTTTAATCCACGCGGGATGTGGAAAGAGTCTAGGGGTGAAAGGCAGATATGATTGCACGCCACACGGTTCTCCTACTGCAGCAGCCCAGCAGTGACCGAGACAGAAAGTTCCTGCGCCCCTACCGTTTCCTTCCGGGTGTGAGGTGGACCAAACAGAGCCACCCAGCTGGAATCCCAGCCCTGCCTCCCTACGTCCTAGTGACCTCTTCTGCGAAAACGGGGATGATGTTTTGGTGAGGGTTGTGTGAACTGTAGCACAGGGGAAACTTCTGTCAGGAGTCTGTGAAAAGCCACTCCCTCCCTGGTTCCCTCCCCACCCCTCACCCTCACCCCCCAGTGTCCTGATGGACAGGGCAGTGGTAGTACCTGCCTCCCACCAGCCTTGCCCGCCTCTTGCCTACCCGCTAACTAGCCTTCCCCTTGTCCAATTGGCGTGCCAACTCCCCGTGAAGGCCAGGAACACTGTTGAGTACAAAAACTAATGCTCATGTAGCATCTGTTGTGTTCTAAGCTCTCTCAGCATGTCTGAGGCATTCTCTCATTGGTTCCCCCCAACTTGTGAAGAAGGTCCCCTTTCCGTTCCTGTGTGGGGGGGGGGGGGGGGAATCGGAGGCTGAGAGGCCTTGTGTCACGTTGCCAAGGCCCGGCGGCTAGTGCGTCGCAGAGCTGGGACACAAGCCCAGACCTGCTGACTCACCCACTGGTTTGTAGACTTGCGTCTTCTTCTACTTCTGTCTTCTGAGTGTGTTTTCTGAAGAATATTCACCTCACCCCTTCCAGAAGCGTGGTGCTGCTTCATACTTTGGACAACCGGGTGTTAACGAATTACTGGTCTCTTTCAAAACACACTCCCATTGCCGCCGCTTTCTCTTTTGCTCCCGTACGGATTCATCATGTGTGTGGACAGCCCTTTCCAAGTAGCACTTGGCTACTGTTTTGTCGACCCATAAAGTTTGAAACCTTGCTCTTCTCGGATGGTTCCAACCACCCTCCTGCTTCATTGATCCCAAAGATGGCTCTGAGTAACTGCTTTTTTAGCATCCAAACTTATACACGTGTGCTGTGGTCTGTTGATGAGATGGAGAGGTAACCGGGCCCTTTCAGCGCTGGTTGATAATTAGACGTTCCCTTCCAGTAACTGAGCGTGGGACCAGAGTTGGCCTAGTGTTTGTCTTATCCGGAGGTGGGGCTGGTCAAGAGGAGGGAGGTTGACACTGTGTGTAAGGTTACTTTTGTAACAATTGAGGAAAGGACTGAAGGAGACAAGAGGGAGGTACTTAAGTAAGCTGTTTGTTAAGTAATAAATTCCCCGTGTTTGGAGCCATCTTGGAGGTTGGTTAGTTGGTCATCTTCTGGATGGGGACATGATGGCTCCAAGAAGTTAGTGACCCCGAGATCTGACACCATTTCATAGCAGACACGTGATGGAAACCCAGGTCCTTCCTTGTCCATCACTGCTCTTCTGAAAGATAGCAGCTTTACTTCTTTATAGCTTCCAAAAGGCGAAACTAGCAACCTCAGAGTGATCCATGTGCAAGGGCGCATGGGTGTTCAGATAACCAGCAATGGGTAAATCATAGCAACAGAGAACTTCTGTATCTTTCATCAGGTCAATGATTTCTCCATCTAGAATCATTCTTTATTCATGAACCTTTCTGTTGTAAGACTCCCATTGACCTCCCGAGGCCCTTCCCTGATTGAATTTCTTCCTTTCTTCCAGAGTCATTCTCTGTCACTTGAGGAGAGTAAGAGTGAATCCGTGAATCCCTCCCCATTCGAGGCTCTCTTGCTGGCCTCCCTCGTATGTGTCCCCCATGACAGGGAATGCCCAAGGGCACCTGTGGAGGGGGTAAGAAGCCCCTCGGCATCACAGAGACCTGGGGCTTCTTCTCCTGATGCCCCTGAGCTTCCCTCTGTGGTACTGTTACTTGGGTACCCTTGCCGCCGGGCACTTGGCCACTTCTTCTTGTGGTGGCCATGTTTGCCTGGTTCCGGGTAACAGCCCCACAGGCTCAGAACCCTTCCCGAAGGGTTTCCTTTAAAGAAACATGCCCTGGGAGCCTCTTTTCAAATGCATAAGACAGACAAATACAGAACTCCCTGGCCCAAGGAGCCTCGAGTGGGGCCTCTGAACCCCGGAATCTCCTTGACCTTGTTCCCACCCCCATGTGCAATGGCTCCAGAAGCATAATTTGCAGACTCAGGGGCTCAAGACACAGTTTGAAAATACTGCCTTTGTATGCTGAATTGCAGAGTGAGGTCTTTTCTTGAGCAAGAAGGAGGAGGTAGTTTCAATGGTCTCTTTCTTTCTAGTTCTACTGTGTGTTTCACTCCTGTTAAATCTACCCGAGATCTTGAGGACTTACCTTTTCCAGGCAGTGATAAGTGCTGTATGTGCGTGGTCATCTCGGTTAGTCTTTACAACAGATTAAGGAGGGCGGGTCATTTGCCCAAGGTCGCACAACTCATGAGTGGTTTAGAGCCCATCAAAGCCAGATCTGTTTTACTGTCTACTCACCATCCAGTTACTGCTAAAAAAAAAAAAAATCTGCATGGCCAGTCCAGGGCCAGCTCAGTTACTTTGTAAAACTTTTACTTGGTATAGTCCTCATAAGGCAGTTTTCAGAAAAAAGGCAGGAAACAGAGCCAGCCAGTGTTGGTGGTTTCAGATAAAGATAAGGGCCTCTTGAGCCATCCACTCTGTCTTATGTGGGTTTGGTATTTGGACTAATTATAATAAATAATAATAATTTAAGTGGCCCTAATGAGCCCTGTAATTCAGCACCAAAGCTGAGAGACCAGATCATCCAAACATGTTGTACTTTGTCTCCCAGAGTCCAACGTTCCTGTGATTTCTGCCATCCTTGGACACACTGAATCCTCAGACTTAATAAATCATCATTTCCTATCGAGGGGTTAGGCAGGGGTGAAAGGGAAAACAGTGAATTTTTCACTGGAGCTAGAAATCCTTTAATCTCATTGGGTCCAGGTTTCCCCAGGCCTGTTTTTTTAATTTATTTTTTACATTTATTTATTCTTGAGAGACAGAGACAGAGCGTGAGCCGGGAAGGGGCAGAGAGAAAGGGAGACACAGAATCCGAGGCAGGCTCCAGGCTCTGAGCTGTCAGCACAGAGCCTGACGCGGGGCTCAAACCCATGAACCGTGAGATCACGACCTGAGCCCAAGCCGGACGCTTAACCGACTGAGCCACCCAGGCGCCCCAGGCCTGTTTTTTTTTAAATCTGAAGTCTGACTTCTTCCCAACCTTTACTTCACATCGTTACTAATGCTTTAGATGATGGAGCAGAGGGAAGCCCATTAGGTGTCCGTCCCTGTGTCTTCCATTTTGATTGGTGACTGTCGCCACGAGAACCAGATTAAGATGCCGGGCGACTGAGCTGTGCTTCCTTGGATGGGTGTACCCTAGAGGTAGCTGAGTACTGACGAGCGCAGGGTAATTGACCTACAGAGGTAAGAAAACCTGAGCCGTATCAGAAGGGGAGACTGCGGTATTGTCCCAGCGATGTGTTGCGTGAGTGTAACAGCTTAATGTCTGACAACCATGAGGAAATGGGAGCCTTAGTAAGATTCAAGGCTCTTTGTTTGGGTTTCCGATTGAACTTGGAGTCGTGCAACTGAGCATGACGAAACCTGGGGAAGAGCTGCAAAAATTACTGAAAGTTTGGAAGGCAGGTTCTATAACTTGTAGGTGCTCACAGGTACGAGTTCTCTTTACCAGGCTGAACTGCACGTTAATTATAGCATCCAAGTTTATGGCTGATGACATTTATGTGTGTGTTTGTTCCAGCTCAGATGTATTAGCTACTGTGGAGGCATAAAGGTGGTACATTCCTGCCGTGAGAGATCGTCTCTATTTCAAGCTACGATGGGGTGGGGGAGAAAAGTAAAAAGCCCAAGTTGGAGTCAAAATGTACTTAGCCATAAGACTTTTCGAGTATTAGGGTTATGGGAATCTACCTGCATGGTAACTGAGGGGTAACCGAGGGGGTAAAAATGGGGTTTCTTGCTGAAAGACTAAGTAAGAAGAAAGTAGAATAGTCTCTTTAGAGGGATGATGTGAGTCTAGCAGAGCTTTGTGACACAAAGGCATGAAAGACCTTTCTAGACTCAGGATTCTGAGACGCTTTCTTTACCCTTGGAAGAGAACAGTTGAGTCTAGCGATAGCAGTTGCGTTGTTCTCACATCTGTCATCTGATCGCTGAATTATCCCAAAATGTTCCGTATGGAAATACAATCCCTACCCACCTCTCCCCAGAAAATCCCGCTGGAACTTTTACTGGGATTGCAAAGATTGTCTTGTTTAATTCCTGGAGCACTGACATCTGTACATCAGGCTTCCAATCCATGACCATGGTAGACCTCTTCATCGTTCCTCCGCAGGGTAGAGTTTCGCTGTAGAGATCTCGCACATCTTTCACTAGACTTACCCCTAGGTATTCGGCGTTGTTTGATGCTCTCGCAAATGGCGGCGTCATCCAAGCCCCTGGAGCGCGTACCTGATAACACCTGTCCGTCTCTGTGGGCATGAGAAGCAAAGTAATCATGAGCTTCTCCGTTCCCAGGGCGTCGGTGGGCCTTGTTGGAACCCACCAAGGTAGAAATGCAGAATAGCTTCACTGCTGGAAACCCGCTTCAGAATGCAAAGACTGTGGCCCGGAAAGTGTTTTTTTGGTCCAACCTACATTCCTCCGGTTGGCATGCTAGCTTATTTTCCTTTCGAGTTTGGTTCACAGTTTGCCTTCCACCAAGATTTCATATCTAGCTGTCTGCAGCTTGAATCGTCACGCAGATACTTCCACCCTGCGTGGTAAAATACGTATAACTTTCATCAGGAGGGATGTGCTCGTGATCCAGTGTTATGTTAAAAAAATATATAATGAAAATCAAATTTTATTCCTAAAATCTATGCACTGAGATAAAAAGGTCAAAAGAAAAAAAGCGTAACGGTGGTTATCTCTGGGGGACTTACTTACAGACTACTTTTGTACGTGTCTCGATTTTCAAGTTTTTTATGACCAACATGCAACCTCTTTGAACTTTTTAAAGGGAAAAAAGGAAATTAAAGGTGTGTATTCAAATGACTGGCTTGGACTGAACGTCCCCCTTCACTGTGTAAAGGCTATCAGAACACGCTAGTGAATTAAGACAGGTATATACCACGTATCTTGAGATAATCAAGAAAGAGAAACTTCTTTTTCAGGGGTGTAAATTTCCCTGCCAGTCCTCTGGGCAGCTGTAAACTCCACTGAGGGCCAAGAATTGGCTCCTCGCACCTGGGACTCGGCAACACCTGTTTTATGTCCCCCTCCCATGATTCCTGGGCGAGACCCGCCTCCCCAGTATGGGCTCCAGGGAGGTTCTCCGCGGTCCAGATGTGTCTCCCCCTTCCGCTACTCTACTAACCCCGCTGTTTATTGACAGGTTCTCAGGAATCCGATAGCTCTCAGTCGGCCAAGAAAGACATGCTGGCTGCCTTGAAGTCCAGGCAGGAAGCTCTGGAAGAAACTCTCCGCCAGCGGCTGGAGGAACTGAAAAAGCTCTGCCTTCGAGAAGCTGTAAGCAGTTCACGTTTTGTGCGTGTGTGTCCTCCTCTGTCCTCACAGAGTTAGAAAAAGCAAAGCTGGGGATCACACGGACAGCATAAGAGGGAGGCGGGACCTCTCCTGGACCCCAGATGGGGGACACTCACAGCCCCGCCAGTGCTCTGTGACGAACAGGAGTGGGCCTTAATGAACCACTAGGACAGCAATTAAAGTGGCTCTGCCCGAATCCTAAAGGGGACCCCACTGGAACCCAAATGACCGTAATGGCAGTCCCGTGTAAGTACTCGCTGCACCATAGTGTATAAGGCGTCTCCTCCTGTGATACCCCCTCAATGGAGAGACTGGCTTGCCACCATGTAACTAAAATTTTTGTGCCTGAGTTTATGGCCATGGTGGCGCTTGTTTGTCTTGATTATATTTCACATTTATCTTGGGAAATCCTATTGAGAGACCTCGGTGGAGATCAGCAAGGAAACCAAGGTTTCACTTGATATACGATCCCCTTTAAAACTCATGATCTGGTGTTTCTTTCACTTTTTCTTTAAATGAAGTCTTAGCCTGGTGAGATTTTTAAATTGTACAGAAAGCAATGCTTCCTCAAGCCTCTATACACCAGGCTCGAGTTTCCTTGGGATTTTGGCCCTGTGCCCACCCCCCCCCCCCCCGCCACTGTCTGTATTTGTTTAACATTTATTTATTTTTGAGAGAGAGAGACCACGGGTCGGGGAGGGGGCAGAGAGAGGGAGACCCAGGATTCGAAGCAGGCTCCGGGCTTCGAGCTGTCAGCACAGAGCCTGACACAGAGCTCGAATCCACGAACCGTGAGATCGTGACCTGAGCCGAAGTCGAACGCTTACCCAACTGAGCCACCTGGGCACCCCAGAAAAGTTGGTTGTTTAATTCATTACTGGGCGGGGGGGGGGGGGGCGTACGCACACACATGGATGCGGGCACCCTGGGGAGGGCGACCGTGCTCAGCTTAACCTTATACAAAGAGCTCTGTTGGTGAAACAGTTCGGAATGGGAAGCAAAAGAGGTTCCTGAGCTGACGAGTGTCCTCCCCTCCCCTCCCAGCCCCAGTGCCTTGTCGCAGGAAGAGTGAAACAAGGGGCTATAGAATGAGATCGCATTACTTTTCATCTTGGCTTAATTGCGCTCTGGCTTGATTTAAACCCGAGCCTGCTCGAAGCCGACCCACATGAGCACAAATCCACTGCAAAGCTTTGGAAAGCAGCCGGCCCGGCCAGGGGATCTGCTCCCTGATAGTCTTAGCATTAGCAACCTTTTTATAGAGACTGTGCTGAAAGCAATGAAAAAATATGGGCTTGGGTGTCTGTCTGCATTTAATAATTTGTAAAGCCTTGTTTTGTTTTTAGTAAAGGAAACGTCCCTAAACCCAGCGGGGAATCAGCATCCGAAAATTGGAGAAGCCTGTCAGGGCAAGGTTAGCATGCATTATAAAGGTCTCCCTGTCTCTCTTAAAATAAAAGCAAAATAAGGGAAACCGAGCTCCCGCTTCTTAGAGTGTCGACACCAGCAAACAAGTTGGGTGGAAGAAATAACCTCTCAGGAAACAGATTGCTTCTGTGCTTGCTCAGCCAGTCTCCCGACTCCCCCGCAGCGAAGGGGCGGGAGAACTTTCTCAGTAACTGCCCCGCTCTTTGTCTGTGTCACACACACCACACACCCTCAGCTCCATCTCGAGGAGCCCCGTTTGTCCGCTGGGGCGCCAGGCGGCCCGAATGCCGTGCGGTGCGGCAGGATGTAAGCAACGTAAGAGCAGAAGGAACCAGGCCGACCCCTCCACGAGAGCTCAGCTCGTTAAAGCGCCCCTGCCCCGTGCGGGTCTGGTTCCATGTGAAATCAGACGAGTCATGGAGAATGAAGGGTTTGACTCAAACGCCTTCAAGGGGATGGTGGGAAATCAGTAGCCTCATTTTTGAATCCAGTTTGGTGCAAAACCACAGACACTTCGGGGTTCTAAGTCAAATGGCCAGGTTAAATCACGTTCCCCTCCTTTTTCTAAGTTTTGAGGTAAAAAAACGAAAGTCCAAAGAATATAAAACCCCCAGTGTATTGTGTTATTTATAGACAGGCTTTTAGGGAAGCAGATAAAAATGTTGCAGAATAAACACAAAACTACTTTGGAGACATTTGAACTACGTTCCCTGTTTTAGAAAACAGGGAAGAAAATCACAGAGCATTTCATACTCAGTAGTTGGCCATTATGTTGTGAAACGCGTACAGTGAGGAGTTAAAAGTCCAAGAGTTCATTTCCTGGTCACCTGAACACAGAAGGAAAGAGACCCAGGAGAGGGGGCTGCCTGTGCTTATACATTCACACACACACACACACCCTAGTCGCACACACACCCCAGTGCATCCACATCCACAGCCTAGTGCACACACACACCAGTACACACACACCCAGTGCACACACATACACTCCAAAGTATGCACACACACATATAGCGGTGGGGAAAGGCCAGATCAGTCCTCCTATAGAAAGTGGGTCCAGACGCCTGGGTGGCTCAGTCGATTGAGCATCCGACTTTGGCTCAGGTCATGATCTCGCGGTCCGTGAGTTCGAGCCCCGCGTCGGGCTCTGGGCTGACAGCTCAGAGCCTGGAGCCTGTTTCAGATTCTGTGTCTCCCTCTCTCTCTGCCCGTCCCCTGCTCATGGTCCCTCTCTCAAAAGAAACATTATTTAAAAATTAAAAAAAAAAAAAGGTGGGTCAACACCTGGGGTCCCACGTCTGGGGCTGTCCCACCCGCTGGCCACTCGTACTGGGCTGCTTGCACAAAAGCTCTTTGTGCAGACGGACCGCCGAGCTCTTCTTATCAGAGCGGCCCCTGGAGTCTCTGTGCCCTGTAGACATGGACAGACGACTGGCAACCCGGGGCTGGGCTCTGCCTGGAAGCGGACCCTGTGCAGTGGAGATGCACAGTGGCCGTCCCACGTTCCCCTGGTCCCTGGAAGTGACCCCGTGCTGTTGATACCCTGGCACTACCAGTGGAGTAGCCACTGACTCAAATCTGATCTTTATTCCCAGACGTCATCCCTACAATGGAGCCTAGTTCTAATCCTGAATCATCCACAGACCTCAGCGTCAGCCAGGATCACTGTCACTGTGGTGACCTGTCAACTAAATTCAGTGTCCTCATACTCACACAATTAGATTTCTAGAGCTGAGAACACACAACAGATCTTTTTTAATGCCCTTGACAGTAACATAGATTAAAGTTTCAGTTTCTATTGAAACTCTAGAAATCCGTTTCTATTGATTTTTTGGTTTTGGTTTGTTTGGGTTTGTTTTGGGGTTTTTTGTTTTTCGGTTTTTTTTTTTTAGAGAAAGTGCGAGCGGGGGAGGGCCAGAGGTGGGGGGTGGCGGGGAGAGAGAGAATCCCAATGCAGAGCCTGAAGCTGGTCTTGAGCCCATGGCGCTGGGATCATGACCTGAGCCAAAATCAAGAGTTGGATGCTCAACCGACTGAGCCGCCCAGGCGCCCCAAAGCACATCGGTTCTGTAAAGAAAGGACTGTTCTTACGCTTTTTCTGAGACATGAAATTGCGTTTCAGGAGCTCTTAGGTGCGTCACTAAAGGCGACTGTTTCGAATCTGTGCACCACAGTGTGCGTGTGTGTGCACACGTGCATCCTGGAACTCAAGCACGTGCCTTCCTCTGATTTCTCTTCTCTCTCCTGCTCTTGCACGTACGCAGGAGTTGACAGGCAAACTGCCCATTGAGTATCCCTTGGACCCGGGGGAGGAACCACCCATCGTTCGCAGAAGAATCGGGACGGCCTTCAAACTGGATGAACAGAAAATCCTGCCCAAAGGAGAGGTGTGTCCTTTATGTTGTTGGATTCTGCTACGTCAGCCATATTTGTCCCCCGTGTTAGGGCTTCCAGACTTTCTGTCACCGTTTCTTCATTCTCCCTGATGCCAGATGCCTTTTCCCTTTTGCTCCGGGGTGTCTCACCTTTTAAGCTAGCTGGTTAGTCAGTGAGGGGCTCCCCTCCCTAGGATTAGTTACCTTGCTCCTCTGTGAACGGGGAGCCAAGTGCGTGGCTGCCTGCTGCGTAAACAGGGAAGCCAGGTGTGCTCCCAGGGGAGACAGAGGCAGGACGGAGCTGGGGACGGGAGAGCTCTTCCTTCCTAGAATAACTCTGTGCATGTTCGTGCCAACTTGGGGGTACTTCCTTTTACTGATTCTGGGCTGATCTATGCAGGGACAGGTAAGGAAGACAGGGCACCACGCGGACTTCTCAGTAAGCATTTTGATTTCTGTGGAAGTTGTGTGTGGAACATGATAGGCCTGTCACAAGTGGCTACGTTAAGCTTGGGAGAACATCCCAGCAGCACACACGTGGGCCTGTCTTTTTAAGGACTTCCCGACCCTTTGTTACTGGGAGCCCAGCACAGTGTGGAAGAAAACCAGCAGAGAAGCAAACGGGTGCAGGCACCCCATTGTCGGAGGGAAAGACAGTAGGGTCTGCCCTTGGTGGCCTTAACTTCACCTTGCTGCAAAAAGTGCTACCAGACTTTCAGCAAGATGCTGGGCCCTCCTAATGTCACTCGTCTGCTTTTAGGGGACCCACTGAAGCTTTGCTTTTTCATCCTCTTTGGCACTAAACGTTGGTGGGGGGCTGGGGCTGGAGAGGTCAGGACTGGGGAGGGGGGCGGGGGGAGGGTCTTGGGTCTCCCTCCGGTTAATAAGCTATCCAGCCTCAGACCAAGAGAGATTCAAGGCCAGGCAAACCTTTAGGCCTCAAGGCCATGTCCAGGAAATGTCTTCCCAGATTTATTCTGAATGAAGCTACTGATGAAAATGCTCTTGAACAGAGGGCTTAAAAGAACAGGCATCAAATCCAATGGAGGAGGGAATGCCACATATGTGTTTAAATGCACAGACTCTAAAAAATGATTGGGGGGAGCTCACATTCTTGTGTCACACCCGCGGTGGGTGAGTGTGAGGGTGAATCCCAAGGGGACGCGAGTGCCCTGCAGCCGCCAGCAGGGGATCAGTCTGAGATTGGCACTGGCGGGTCCCCGGGGGGACTGGTGGACACATCAGAAGCTTCATCCACATCACAAGCTGCTCTTCCAGAAGATGAACTTCCCAATCCTTACATCTCTGAGCCTGAGAAACACTTAACTTGCTACTTAACCCCTGCTTAATCGTGCTCAGCGACCAAGAGTTGCTGAGCAGAGAGGAAACAGTGGAGGTGCATGGCTGTGGGTGGGCCCTGGATTTTATCGGGGTCAGGACGGGGGTGAGGGTGGGTGGGATTCAGGAGACCACCTGGTTGGGCATTTTTCAAATCCGGCTGTCGACAGGATTGCCTGAGGAACTGCCATGCCCTTAGGCCGGACAGACGCCTGGCACTAAACTTACAAGAGCAGACCCCACCTTAGCGAGTGCACCGTTCTTCCCGCAGCCCCGAGGGCCTTCTCACCAGTGGCTCCCTCACACTGTCCAGGAAGAGAGGACTGTCCTTTCCTGAGAAGCTCATGTGCAGCCCTGTCTTCCTTACCTGTCCCTGCATAGATCAGTCCAGAATCAGTGAAAGAAAGTACCCCCAAGTTGGCACGAACATGCACAGAGCTATTCTAGGAAGCGAAGAGCTCTCCCACCCCCAGCTCCGTCCTGCCTCTGTCTCTCCTGGGAACATATTTGGCTTCCCTGTTCACGCAGCAGGCAGCCACGCACTTGGCTCCCCGTTCACACAGCAGGCTGCCATCTGGACAGGCAGCGCCGCGGCTCTGTGCTCGTCTCTGCTGAAGGGGCGAGAGTGCGTCCTGGGCTCCCACACTGGGGCGGGTCTGGGGCCAGGGCTCTCCTAACCACCCGGGAGCAGCTGCTAGCAGGAGTTACCCCTCCTAGCAGGAGTTACCCGCACAGAACAGCCTTTGTCCTCGGTGACTTGTTTGTTTCAAGACCCCGGGCGGGAATCCATTTCCATATTCTTCTCCCTCCGGGGAACAAGTGCAGCCAGCCCTGGAAGGAACCGGAAGGAGTTTATCAATCTCCTGAACAGCTCTGTGTAATCTTCACCTCCTCCTCCCTCCTGGGCCCCACTCCCCTCAACAGGAAATGAATCCGGCTAAGAGTTCTGTGTTGGATGGAGGCTGTCGGCCCGGTGCGTGCCTCCCACAGGCGAGCCTTTTTTATCCGGCCCTGAGCTGGAGAGATCTGTCCATCCCGACAGACGTGGTGATGGGTTCCCACGTGATTAGGTCGCTTCCTGTCACGTTTTTGCAAGGGTGGGGATCGCCTGGGGCCTCCCTGGGCCTCGCGGGCAGGTACTTGAACACCCCTCTGCTCGAGCAGCGGAGAGGCGGCGGGGAGCACGCCATCCCCGTTCAGCTGCTGCGTCCGCCAGGCTGTTTTCTGGCAGCCACAGCCGGCAGGCCAGAGGGAGGTGCCCCAGGGGAGGAAGGAGAGCGCCCCGAAGCAGGGCTGCTGCGCCCCCCTGTCCGCGCCTCCCAGCCCAGAGCTGCTGAGAACAAGCAGGTGTGGGCACGGCCGGAGCTGGCACGAAGGGCTTCCGAGAGAGATCCCGGTGAGCGGGGTACGTCCCAGCACAGAGGGCTCAAAATACGAGAGACAGAGGGCACGAGTGCGAGGATGGGGAGTCACACACATGTGAGCTCCTGTTGGTGAACCCACTGCACCCCCAGCCCGGGATGGTGAGAAGCGCCAACCAGACTCCGAATTTCCACGAGGGCTTGGTGTCCGCGAACCTTGCAGTGGGGATGGTGGTAACCAAGGCAGGTGGCCCCCCGCCTGCGGCCGGGGAATCTGCTTCTCAATGATGCCACCAGTATAGAGACCGACACTTGTCTCCTAAATGTAACGGGAGCCAAGAATCTCGAAAGTGGGGGTGCCCCGGGCACTAGCTGCCAGAGGTTTTAGGAGAAGGGCCATTGCAGGGTCAGGCGAGGTTGGGGCTAGGCCCTGGGCCTTGCTGATTTCCTAGGATGCGTGTCTCCCAAAGAGTAGGGCTCGCTGGCCCTGGGGCAGGGGTGGGGAGGCGGGGTCCCCCTGCCCCGCGTCCCACTGAGTGTAAGCCCGTGTCTCCCTCCCACAGGAGGCCGAGCTGGAACGCCTGGAACGGGAATTTGCCATTCAATCCCAGATTACAGAGGCCGCCCGCCGCCTCGCCAGTGACCCCAACGTCAGCAAAAAACTGAAGAAACAAAGGAAAACCTCTTATCTGAACGCACTGAGGAAGCTGCAGGAGATCGAGAATGCCATCAACGAGAACCGCATCAAGTCTGGGAAGAAACCCACGCAGAGGGCTTCGCTGATCATCGCCGGTCAGTGCTAACTAAGCCCGCTCCCCACAGGGGCCCCTGGCACCAGCACCAGCCCCGAGAGCGGGTCCACAGCTGGCTCCCTGCATGACCTGCGCAAGCTGTTTAACCCCCCGTGCCTTATTTTTGGTCCATAAAGTGAAGCTCATAAGGCCCGGTAACCAGATAGGAAAAACACAGCGTGTTCAGGTCCACACAAGAGGATCCCACAAACCGAGCCGTCCGGATCCCTGTCCGCTGTGCCCTGGGAGAGCCAGCGGCCGTGAGCTACATGCTCTCATCGGCCCTCACCGGGAGCTAGGCTCAGCTAACCGTGCCTGCCCAGGTTCTGATGTCCTCGGGCACCTGATCACCCTGCCCGTGTCTGGAAGGAAAGAGGGTGGCTGGGGTCCGCTGCGAGCCAGCACCCCCGCCGAGCCTGTGTCCTCCACAGACGGGCTGTCTCCAAGGGCCCCCCTGTCCCAAAGCCGAACCCCGGGAGGACTGGGCCACCCCACTCTGATTGTCTAGAGTCCTGAGGTCACGACTCCTGGTCAGGAGGGTTTAGAAGCTTGGGTGATTACATTTGGCAAATGCTAGAAAGAACCCCCCCCCCCCCCCGAATCCACCCACGGCCGTCGAGTCCCCCAAACTGTTTTAATCCTTCTTTCCTATGTCAGCAAACTCTTTGAAACCTACATCAGATACTCCTTCATGGTTTACGCATGTTGAAAACACTTCTTCGGGAAGATAGAAAGTGGGATAGAGGTGACCAGGGGCTGGAGGAGGAGGCGGAATGGGGAGTTAGTGTTTCATGGGTACAAGTTTTGTTAGGAAAAATGAAAAAGTTCAAGGGATGTTGATGGTTGCACAGTAGTGTAAGTATACTTAACGGCACTGACCTGTTCAGCTAAAAACGGTTAAAACAGTACATTTTACGGCGTGTATGTTTTACCACAATTACATACGTATAAATCATATGTACTTATAACATACGTAGAGCACAATTGTGTAACCTTAAAATGTGGGCAAACAAGGGGAGCAAGGCTCTACCAGGGCCTCTGCCCCCCAGTTGCCCCCATCCCACCAAACAATACAGATAAAATAACTTGGTAGTTTAGAAAAACAAGAGACCGTAAAAAAAAAAAAAAAATCCTTTCTTCTAGGAAATTTGGAATAACCATCTTTCCCCATCCTGCCCTGTTGGCCTTGGCCAAGACTTTGTCACTTGCTTGCCCACGTCTTAACAGAGCTGCAGTCAGCCAGCCTTTCTCCGTCTGAGGCCTCTGTGAGACCTCCTTGGGGAGGCCCAGCTCTGCGGAAACCTCCAGCATGGTCACCAGAGCCAAGTTTGGGAGGGGTACCACAGGGACAGACCTGTCACTGGTCGGCCCCAGAAGATCCTGGTTTCTGCATGACCTGCGCAAGCTGTTTAACCACAGCGGTTCTGTGAGCGCTGACAACAGAATTCACATTTAAACAAGTATCTGTCCCAGCGGCACATGGTCCCATGCAAATTTGCAGCCATTGTTTTTAAGTGCTCAAGAATATACTTTATTTTGCCACCGCCTCAGAATGTTTCTGCCACACTTGAATTAGAGGAATAATTACAGTTCTTCTTAGTTCCTTAGTCTGGTGTTTTATTTCTTTTCTTTCTGTTTTTTTTTTTTTTTTTTTAACTTTTTCCGAGGGAAAGAGAGGCAGAGCATGGGTGGGGGGGGGGGGGCAGGGAAAGAGGGAGACACAGAATCGGAAGCAGGCTCAGGCTCTGAGCTGTCAGCACAGAGCTTGACCCGGGGCTCAAACCCACGAACCGTGAGATCATGACCTGAGCCAAACTCGGACGTTTAATTGACTGAGCCACACAGGCACCCCTGGTGTTTTATTTCAAGAGCTAAAACACTAAACTTGGAACTTCAGACTGAGACCTTTGCTCGTTTTGAACAGAGCAACTCCAGACAAACCACTCCCCCTCGGTGGCCTCAGTTTCCCCAGATGTTAAGAGGGGAGGACTATTTTACTGGCTCCCTCTTGGGCACGTTCTCATGGTTAACTAGCACCTATAAAAATAAGCTTTGGAGAGATTACAAGCCATAGTTAGCAGCCTGCGTTCACCACTAACGACTTAAGAAGTTTACAGAGAAGACATTTATTGCCACAAGACCAAAGCCAAGTCCTTACCTAGTTTCGCGTGTACCAAATACATAGCAGTTCACTGCCTTTGGTTGGGTTGGAATGCACCCTGAGATCGGGCCGGGACAACGATGTGGCTTAACCAGGCCGGGCAGCCTTTATCCTGGATATTAGGCTGCTCGGCACGGCAGGGTCCAGTGAAACGAGTGCAGATGCGCAAAGACTGGCACATCGCGGTGTCAGGAGCGAGGGATGAGCTAATGACCCACCCCAGGGACTGTCAAAGGAAATGCCAAACAGCATTTTGATTGTACTCCGTGTGTTCTCTCTGATTAGAAAGAGGAGGATGTGGCACGGTCCCAAACATATGATTTTTACAAGGAGGTCTTTGTCTAAGGGATGGGCTGAACTCATAGACTCTTGCTCTCTCTCTTCTCAGATGGAAATATTGCCAGTGAAGACAGCTCCCTCTCGGATGCCCTTGTGCTAGAGGATGGTAGGTTGTCCGTTTCCTGCTTCAGAACTCGGACACAGATTAACGGGGATTAGGCTGTATGCAGTCTGGCACAGCCCAGTGGGAAGACCAGAGCCAGGCTGAGGTGACAGCAGGGTGCCCCGCCAGTCCCTGGTTCGCAGCACTCACCCATTTGGGGGTAGGTGGGCGCCGCGTCAGCTCGGGTCTGTAGGAACTTCGGTATTTCCCATGGCCCAGAGGTAGGAGGTGAGGTCCATGAACGGTGTTCTCTGTTTTATAGTTGACAAAACTGCGTTTAAAAAAAATCTTTTTTAGTGTCTATTTTTGAGAGCGAGGTAGGGAAGCGCAGAGAGACGGAGACAGCATCCGAAGCGGGCTCCACGCTGACAGCAGAGAGCCTGATACGGGGCTGGAACTCACAGAACCGTGAGATGATGACTGAGCCGAAGTTGAATGCTTGACCAACAGAGCCACCCAGGCGCCCCACAGTTTTAACTGAACACCATGTGCAGTTTCCTTTTGAGTATTCATAGTTTCTGGAGGAAAGACATGGTCTTTGGTTGGATCACAAGTCTAAGATTGAAGCCCACTAGGAAAGCCTGGCAGTAGCAGGAAGAAAAACCTTCCATACCTCCCTGAGAAATCTTGAAAACCAAAGAGAAGATGTCCCTTTAGATTCCTGGTCAGGCCTTGAAATTGTCTTCCTGTTTGCCATTGACCTCTGAAAACCCAGCGGTTATCAGGATATTTTCTTGGGAAATTCTTAGAAAAACAGAACTGATCCCCCACGCCCACACCACCACCACACACAGGGGTAGAAAGAATTCGAGGCATGGGACCGTCTCTGAGAACGTTCCCGTGGGTTTAAATCAAAACTTGGGAGGCAAGGACATTGACGATATGGAAATCTATTAAGTGCCAGTTAATTTTTCTGCCCTTTAGGAGAACCTCTGGTGGGCAGTGCTGAGTGGCTGTTGAGACAGAAAACCTTAAAAGGTCTGCCCGACACATAGTCATGATGGGAATTGCAAGGATGAAAATAATTGCTATTGATGTGGGGAAAGGCTGGCAGGTTATTTACCCAATGGTCTTGGCCCTGCTGTTAGCAATCAGGTCATAATATTTTTATCGTCAGCATCGTTCTGCGGGTGGGGAGGAAGCCAGGCTGCGGGGGAGCAGGGAGAGGGGCTTTGAGTACGAGCGATCCGGCCCTGGTTTTGGCCTCTGTGGACTTCAGTCTCTCCAGGCGAGGGAACAACAATTGAGCGAGATTCCTTTGTAAGAGAAGAGTTGGGGGAGGTACGTGTTGTTGTTGGCTAACATGGGTGCATGGATGGCGACTAGTTTCCTCCTGTGTTCCGGACCCCCTAAGGGGCATCATCGCCTCAGTTGGACCATTGCAGGCTTGCCCCTCCTAGGGGCTCTTTGCTTTACTGATTTGAGGGGCGGGCGCATAATAGATGCTGGGTTTCAAGGTTGGGGGATGGAGAATTAGGCTTTGGATAAGAATACGAATTGTAAATGGACTGCGGGGCCAAGTGAAAGGTGGTTGGAGCTTTTGGGGTTTGCTTCTGTGTATTTTTTTCCCTCCAGACCCGGCCCTCTGCCTTCACAATGAGCACTGAGTTTCCCCTCCCTGCTCACTGCTGTTCCCTCACCCCCCGAGTTGTCCACCCTGATTATCTTCCTTAACCCCTGCCTCGTCTCTCTCCCAGCCTTGCCCACTCGGAACCCTGACAGTTGACTAGCTCTCACACAGGATTTTCATCCTGACCCCTCCGTGCTTAGGAAGTTCCAGAGCCTTCCTAGGGCTTTCAGACCACATTCCCCACTCAGCCTGGAATCAAAGAAAAGCAGAGAGAGTAGATCCCTAGAACCGCCAACAGATAATGACGCGCAACATACATAACTTTCTTTCATTTTTTTTTTCCTAACAAGTATTTATTGAGCATCATTCCAGGCACTGAGGTGATAGAAGCAAACACAACAGAACCCTCCTGGAGCTGAAACTCCCCCAGACCAAATTAGACGCTTAAGGTCTATTGAATGAAAACTTTACAACATGTTAATGACTATGTTTTGCTCTTTGGTATGAAGCAATCATTTGCTGTTGGGATTTATTGGCACTCAGGCTTCACTCCATCTGTAGCTAATCAAAAGTGAAACTTCTCTCCCCATTGAAGGCTGCTGCTTGAAGTTTAGGTTTGGTTCATTCTGGTTTGACTTGTCTCGGCAACTGGGGAAGCCATGGGGTGCGCTCGTTGCCTGTCTGGATTGTGGGGGGCGGGGGTGGAATGTGGTCACTGAGCAGACGCCTGTCTGGATTGCAGGGGGGGGGCAGCTGTGGGTGGGGGTGGGGGGATCTGTCTGGGTCGGTGGGAGGGACCCTTGCTCAGTTCGTCTCTCTCCATCTCTGTGCAGAAGACTCTCAGGTCACCAGCACACTGTCCCCCTTACAGTCTCCTCACAAGGGACTCCCTCCTCGACCACCGTCACACAACAGGCCCCCTCCTCCCCAGTCCCTGGAGGGACTCCGGCAGATGCACTATCACGGCAGCGACTACGACAAATCCCCCATAAAGCCCAAAATGTGGAGTGAGTCCTCTTTAGATGAGCCTTACGAGAAGGTCAAGAAACGTTCCTCCCACGGCCATTCCAGGTGAGCTGGGTCGGGGAGATCACATGAGCTCACGGGAAAAAACAAAGGGCTGTCCCAAATAGCACCCACAAGTTTCAGAATCCACACCAGCTCATTCCCTCCCTCCTGGGGCGGCCTTAAAACAGTGCTGCGCTCACAGCGCCCTCTGCTGCTGACCCTGTCAAGGTGCAGATCGGTCGTGCAAAAGGGAATGGGCGTTTGGGGCTCACAGTGTCTTGGCAGATGGTCTTAATGTTGTGAAATGACACGGAAATTAACGAGGGAGGCTTAGGCAGCGTCCTTCTGAAAAGGCAAGAGAGAGTCTACTCCCAGGAATCCCAAAGTGGTTCAGAACCCTACAGCATCATCCAACAGGATTCCAGGGCCAGACAGCTGTAATCTTAGCCGTGCATTATCAGCTCATTACTCAGCTGATACTGCAGAGAGATTTTTGGAAGGCATTTTGGTCTGTTTCTCTGTTTTTCTCATTTCCTTTAATTACACCCTTTAAAGCTCCCAGTGGCTGTCCAGACAGGTAAATATTTGTCCGCTGGAAAACAGAAACTGTGGTTGAGGGCAGGGACTTCACAGAACAGTCCACTGCCTGTTATGCACAAGGCTGATGAGGGTTTCTTTCTTTCTTTCTTTCTTTTTTTTTTTTTTTTGAAGATTTTTATTTTCTAAGTAATCTCTCCATCCACCCGGGGGGCTTGAACTCACAACCCTGAGATCAAGAGTCGCATGCTCTTCTGACTGAGCCAGCCAGGCGCCCCCACTAGGGTCTTGGTTTCACACTGTGGTGCAGGTCGGGGCTGAGGACCCCCACCCACAACTGGGGCGAAGGCTGAGAGCCAGAATAGGAATCGGGGGGGGGGGGGGGGGGCAGACCCGGGCGAGCTTTCCCGACACCCAGGCTGGGGTCCGCGGCCAGGCAGCTCCCCGGGAAGAGGTGTGGTCGTGTGTGGCGGTGACCAGCCTGGTATCCTCTGGTTTGCAGCAGTCACAAGCGATTCCCCAGCACAGGCAGCTGTGCAGAAGCAGGCGGGGGCAGTAGCTCCCTCCAGAACAGCCCCATCCGCAGCCTCCCTCACTGGAACTCCCAGTCCAGCATGCCGTCCACACCAGACCTGCGGGTCCGGAGTCCCCACTATGTTCATTCCACGAGGTGAGTGTACCAGGCCTTTGGGCCACCTCCGTCCCTAGACCAGACCTCCTTTTGTTAACCTGGGCGATTTCCCCCCCCCAAACTGGCCCAAAGAACCGGTAAACTGGGGTCAGGCCGGAACCAGTGAGGCAGGTTCTCGTTAATGCAAAGCGGGATGAAAAATCCGGGACGGCAGCAGTGAGCCCCCGTTAGCTACGAGACCCATTTGTATCCCCGGGTCTACGTCCGGGAGTCACCTGGGAAATCTCCAGGCTTCTGGAAACAGTGGGCATGGAGGGAGTTTCCTCTTTTTTTAAATTTTTTAAAAGTTTGTTTATTTAAGCAATCTCTACACCGAAAGTGGGGCTCGAACTCACGACCCCGAGATGGAGAGCCACATGCTCTACCGACTGAGGCATCCAGACGCCTCACAGAGGGAGCTTTCCTAATCAAAATGGAGGCAGGAGAGGCTATCCAGATCAGCAGGGAACATGCTGGAAACGGAACGACCTTGCACTGATAGGGGGTGATATTTATTCTCTAGTCTTCATGTGTCTTCCCGCTGAGGCCTGGACTTTTTAATGTCTCAGGGTGTAAATTCATTGAAGAGGAAAAGGAACTGGCAGAAGTGAAGCGTGACTCACTCCTGCATTTTCTGAAAAGAGGCACAACCAAAGCCATCATTTGATTTGATCAAATTGCGTAGGGATTTGCCTACGCACTGATTGCGTAGGGACTGTGGCTCCAAGGATGGATTTATATAGGATAAGTTGGAGCTCGCCAGGCAAGACTGATTCATTCTTTCAGGTAGCATACTTGTCACTTGCCTGTATGCACCAGGTATCACCGTAGGGACAGAGCAGTGAACGAAACAGACCACACTCCAGCTCTCAACGGACTGACGTTTTAGTAGGGGAGAGTGGCAAGAAAGAAAAAGGTCTGTCCCGTGGTGATACGCACTAAGAAAAATGGACAGGGGGCTACATAGTG
The DNA here is from genome assembly GCF_023721935.1 of Panthera uncia. Classification (NCBI taxonomy): domain Eukaryota; kingdom Metazoa; phylum Chordata; class Mammalia; order Carnivora; family Felidae; genus Panthera; species Panthera uncia. The sequence continues at coordinate 12,365,234 of NC_064809.1, read as the reverse complement.
AAAGGCAAGAGTGACCATTAAGTGAAAGCATCAGGGCAGTTCTCTCTAATAAGGTGACATTTGCATAGAGACCTGAATGGATGGGGTAGCCAGTTCTGAGGATACATCCGAGAAGGGCAAGGTCGGAGCCCCAGGGCCAGGCCTGCACTTAGCATGTCCCCCGGGGGCTAGAACGGCCGGAGCAGATGACCGAGACCGTGGAGAGGAAAGTGAGGCCTGAGCCCCAAAGAGCCGCTCGGTGGGGACTTCACGTTCTACCCTGAGTGGCAGAACAGGAACTCACCTCCTCCTGTACTTGGCCAGTGGGGCCGCCCTGAATGTCACATGTGTCCTAGCATCGTCCGCCCCTGTGACACTGATGGGTGTTTACAGTGTGGACTCATAAGCAGAGTGGATCATAGACAAAGTAGTGGCAAGAGGAGTGTGTGCAGCCGTCAGGTTTAAGTGTTAGCTGCTCCCGCCGCCCAGTTGAGGGTTCCGGGCGAATGGGAACCTACGTGGGTTTCCTAACAGTATCTGGTTGAACCCTGTGAAGTGCGCTAAGTCCGCCTTTCTCTTGCTCTTCAAAGAGAGGGCATTTCATCTGATGGCACGGATTCTCCTGGTTCTCTTTGCATCTATAGAATCCTATTGCGCCATTTAAAAAAAAAAAAAAAAAAAAAGCCAGGCTATTAGGGTGCTTTCTAGAGGCCACCTTTCTGTGGGCGCCGTCCGCTGTCCCGCCCCCGCGCATACTCGAGCATCCAGTCGGGGGGATCTGCGGTCCCTCCGGCCCCTTGGCTTCGCCCGGCGGGACTCCCAGGGCCACCCTGCTCCCGCCCAGCGCTCCTAGGTGCGGTTCGCTGGCGGCTCTGGACGGCGGGTTCTGTCCTTGCCTGCGCCCACCCCGTCCCCCCAGGCGCCCCTCCCCGGGGCACCCCCACCCACCCACCCGCCCGCCCGCTCGCCGTCTCCCCGCAGGTCGGTGGACCTCAGCCCCACGCGGCTGCACAGCCTCGCCCTGCACTTTAGGCACCGGAGCTCCAGCTTGGAGTCCCAGGGCAAGCTCCTGGGCTCGGAGAACGACACGGGGAGCCCCGACTTCTACACCCCGCGGACTCGTAGCAGCAACGGCTCCGACCCCATGGACGACTGCTCCTCCTGCACCAGCCACTCGAGCTCGGAGCACTACTACCCGGCGCAGATGAACGCCAACTACTCCACGCTGGCCGAGGACTCGCCGTCGAAGGCGCGCGCGCGGCAGCGGCAGCGGCAGCGGGCGGCGGGCGCGCTGGGCGCCGCGAACTCGGGCAGCATGCCCAACCTGGCGGCGCGCGGCGGCGGCGCGCACGGCGTCTACCTGCACAGCCAGAGCCAGCCCAGCTCGCAGTACCGCATCAAGGAGTACCCGCTGTACATCGAGGGCGGCGCCACGCCCGTGGTGGTGCGCAGCCTGGAGAGCGACCAGGAGGGCCACTACAGCGTCAAGGCGCAGTTCAAGACGTCCAACTCGTACACGGCGGGCGGCCTGTTCCGGGAGAGCTGGCGCGGCGGCGACGAGGGCGACGCGGGCCGCCTGACGCCGTCGCGCTCGCAGATCCTGCGGACTCCGTCGCTGGGCCGCGAGGGCGCCCACGACAAGGGCGCGGGCCGCGCCGCCGTCTCGGACGAGCTGCGCCTGTGGTACCAGCGCTCCACGGCCTCGCACAAGGAGCACAGCCGCCTGTCGCACACCAGCTCCACCTCCTCGGACAGCGGCTCCCAGTACAGCACCTCCTCCCAGAGCACCTTCGTGGCGCACAGCAGGGTCACCAGGATGCCCCAGATGTGCAAGGCCACGTCAGGTGAGCGGGGCGGGGGTGGGGGGGACCTCCGGACATTCTGAGATCGTTCGTTCCAGAAACCTGGGCTGTCAGACGGCTGAGACTGGGGGCCTTCGGGTCCCCTCTCCTTCACGCGCTCCCGCCCCAGCCCTGGCTTTGGGGGACAGAGATCTCAGAGCCGGTAGGGGGGAGGGGGCAGCGCCTCCGACCCTCCCCAGCGGGCTGGGCCAAGTCACCCTCGGTTCAGCATCCTAGGTAAAGATGCGAACCCTGCCTCCTGCCGCTTCTTGTAAGGACAGACATCAGAGAAGCCCCGTGCTGACGTGGCTCGGGGTTTGTTCCAGTCAAAGGTGCACCTTTACCCTGGTGAAGAGACACTAGTACGTTGCAGACCCGAGTGACCCCTTCCAGGGGGACACTTGTTCCAGGCAGGGCCTTGCGTCCTGGAGCCTTGGAACTGGGCCGTGTCCCCTGGGTGGGACCGACTGGTGTGGGGAGGGGGGAAGGGGGGGTTAAAGTCCCAACTGCTCCTGGGTTCCCATGTCAGGGATGTTAGGAGGTGACCAAAAGAATTTTTATAAAGTGCTTTCAGTACCTCGATACTACGCCTTTAAAGCTTTCATAATTAGGGTTTTTTCCTTGTACTCAGCATTGAGCAGTGCCAGACCATAAAAAAGTAAAAACGGAAAACACCACCCTTTGCTTCAGAAGCTAGTAGCTTCTCTGGGAAAGAACAGCGGTGACAGCCACCCCCAGTGCCCAGCAGTGACCTCACGGCTCGCAGCACGCTCGGGCCGGGGCTTGGGGGGCGGGGGGGGGGGAGCAGGCAGGAGGCTCTGCTTAGACAGACTACAGGGAAAGAAAAGGGAGGCAGCTGAGACATAATAAAATGATTTTTTAAAATAGAAGAATAAAATGAGAGTGATCAGCACACAGAAGGGATTCCAAGTCAGGATCTGACTTGTGATGGGAAAGAGTTAAGTAAGGATAAAGATCGGGAAGGACAGAAAATGGGGTTCACCTTTGGGGAACAGGGGGGGATTCTTGGGCCTTGGAATGAATGGGACAAAGAGGAGGGACCGGCCGGCTGCCTGGGTGCACCAGGCCTCACGGCTCCCGCATTCTATGCCCCGTGTCCCCAGTGACTCATTCGTTTATTATGGCGGCACATTGGCCAAATGACAGGTTCCAGAGAGGAGAACAAAAGTGATTCAGGCAATCATGAAAGAAACCATGGGCTTGGAGGTCCTAGAACCTTCTCCGTGTTCCTCCTTCATCTATTAAAAAAGCCCAGTGAAACTCGCCCGGGACTTCGCAGGAGGGTTTGGAGAAAGAACGAATGAGTGTGTTGCTCGCATCATTTAAAAAACATGAGCCTCTGTAACTGTTCAGAGCACTAGCGGTCTGCCAGGAACAAGGAACCAGGAGTGTTTCCCTTCTGTCAAAACTGTAGCACTTGCCTGGTGATGAGGTAACTCTTTGAGAACATATTTTAGAAGTTGTAAACGTATTTCGAAGGTCTAAGAAGCTGTATCTGAAGTTTAATGAGAAAGATACTTTGGAGAAGACCGAATTGGCCAAAAGTCAGGGGGGGAAGGGGATCGCCCCCACTGTGACCCTGCCACGGGGTCATACCCAGCATCTCTGGAAAGAAGCTCCTTCACTGGACCTGTCTGACCCCCCCTTTTCTGCATCACCCCTCCGCAGCTGCCTTACCTCAAAGCCAGAGAAGCTCAACGCCGTCGAGTGAAATTGGAGTGACGCCCCCAAGCAGTCCCCACCACATCCTAACCTGGCAGACTGGGTGAGTCCCCTGTTCAGACCTTCTGCCCCCTTCTTCCAGCCTCTAGAATGATCAGTTTTCCTCATCAGTTAGGAAGGATGTCCTAAACACAAGATCCTCGTTGCCAGAAGGGTGTACCCACCAAAAACGTGAGCATGTGTTCCTGGGAAACCCCTTCCTTCCCAAAGCAGCTGCGTGGACGCTGTTACCTCCCACCTGGCTCCTTTCCGTCCCTGTCCGTGTAGACGGGCCAGTTCTCTGGGCTCTCTTTTCACCCTGGCGGTGGTCCCAGGAACGTGGGGCAGGTGGGTGCCGGAAGTCAAACGGCACTCCTTTGGGCAGAATTCCACGCGGCGTTTGATTTGTGTTCAGATTCTATCAGGCGGACTTCAGGGGGCGGGGCAGGAAGGGGAGAGGGGACTTGAGCTACTCTTGCTTCTCGCCCTGCCCCCACCTTAGAATCAGGACGCATCTGAAGGAAAAGGGCCTGAGGCTCCGAGCCCTTCTCTGTCCTGGCTCCAGCTGCTTGCTCTTAACCCACAAACCAAGGGGATCAGGTGCAGGTTCCCTGAGATCTTTAAGAAGTGACGCACAGCAAAGTAATGAAACCAAAATTCTGTTCCTTTTATAGCTGCCAGCGTAGGCATAGAGCATTCTAGTCTCGTGGACGGTTAGATGTTCTGACCCCTGACGTCCAGCAGATACACGTAAATCGCTTTCCTCACGATCCCTGCCTCTTCTGTTGGTCCTCACACGTCCCCTCGGACTGGCTGTTAGGTTCTGTCCGCGCCCGCCGGGTCAAGGGGTGAGGGATCCCTCGATCGGGCTCTATTCAGTTTCTAGTTTGCTGGAGGGCCCATGGGGAAGCCTGGAAAAAGTTGACGGCCGTCTGGGAGTTGAATCATAGGACAACAGGACCAGAACGGGCTCCACTGGCTGCATTCAGGCTCCCGTGCCTGGCAGACGTTTTTGTCTCTGTAAATTTCTCTCTCCGGGGTGACTTTAAACCAGGCTTTACGGGGCCTTAGTATTTGACAGAAGGGAAAGGGGAGCTGATGTGTGTTGAGTGCCTGCGGTGTACTCAAAGGCTGGGAGCTTTTTCTGACATTTATAAGTTTCATATATTCTTCACTGCAACCTTGCGAGGGAAAGAGCCGATCTCTTAGTTGTATTGATGAGGCTTAGAGAGAGTAGGTGCTCTGCCCGGAGTCCCACAGCTGGACGAAGCTGCGTTCTCTGGCCTCTGGAATCCTGTCCTCTTCCACCGGCCAGGGGTCCTGAGAGTGCTGCCCTCGGCCGGCAGCTTGAGCATGTGTGGTTTGGGATCTTGTTACAAATGCAGACGCTCCGGCCCATCCATGACTTACTAAATGAGACAAGGTGGGGCGGGGGGGGGGGGGGGTGTGGGAGAGGGCATTGTGTTTTAACAAGGCCTCCAGGGGATTCTGATGTCTGCTCAAGTCTGACAGTCCCTCAACTATAGCCCATGATGCCTCTTCCTCCTTTTGAGTCAGGAGAACCCATAGTCCCAACCACAGTGATCCGTGTCCACTCCCATTTCTTGGTCTTCGGGGTGGCAGCTACCCTCTCCGTCCTTATTACAGGTCGTTATGACCCTCCCTCCCATGCCATCCACAGGTCAGGTCCATCACACGCGGTCGGGCAGCTACTGCAAGGCCTCAGGCCCAAGAGTGGCACGGAGATTAATTCATAGGAGAAAGTACGTCAGACCTTGTGTTATCTTGGTATCTCCAGTGGCCAAGCCATTTCACCCAAATAAGGAACTTCCCATTTCAGGGTCTTTGTCGGGATGGTCCACATTTTCTGAATCCCGCCCAGTCTCCTCTAATCTGATTATTATATGACTGTTATTTGCGGGAGGGCAGGCCTGAAAGGAGTGAACGCCCTTGAGCTGGCCTCGAACCCCGCCTGTGTTCCACCACAAAGAGCTAGTGAGGAGGCTGGACAAATTGGAAACCAAGCTGTTTGGGTCCTTGAAGTAAACGTTTATCAGATTGAGGAGGTGGACGGTCGTAAACAACCAGCAACTGTTCTCTGTGATGTGATAGGAAAATGAGAAATGGGTACAAAGTGCCAAAGCCCGCCTTCCGAACAAAACCAAAGAGGAGGCCTTTGAGTCACTCTTGGGGCTTGAAAGTTCTGCGTGAATTCTGTTATTTGTCACTAACGCTTGGGTGTATAGTCGACTGATCTTTGCAATGTATTAATAAGCTACTAATCATGTCTGTGTCAGTTCCTCTCTTTAACATGACCTCTCTTCTCTTCCTTCTTCTGCTTTCCTTTGTTCAGAGAAGCAACAGAAAACTCACCCATTATGGATGGGTCTGAGTCTCCAACTCACCAAAGCACTGATGACTAGAGGTATTGTAAGGGGGTGTTCGGTTCTCCCCGCCCTCCCCCTCTCCCCCCCGCTGCTCACGAGTGTGTGATCTCACATGTGCTGCATGTGTCGCCCTTGTCCGCATTGTAATTTCCAGAAGCAGCTTCTGAATGGTGTGGAAGGCGTTATTCTTATGTGGAAGGCGTTATTCTTATGTCTTATTTCTAGATACCTGGGGAACTCTATATGTTTTGACATGAGATGTTAGACATTCCCACTGCTACTTCCCAGAAAAGACCCCACTGTGTGTCGTAGCCCTTCCCAGACTCTGTGTACGCAGATACTTGCAGAAGCTTTTACTGGTGTCATGGTCAATGTCCAGGAAAAGAGGAGCGCCCTACAGTTTACACGGCAAAGCACCAAAACCAGACTGAGTTGATCCAGTCACCTGCACGTCACCCCTGCTTTCATCCTGCATTCCTGAGGGACAGATGTATACTCGGCCACATGGCCTGCTGTCCAAAATGTCCCTAGATAAGCATCACCGTCCTCACTACTTGGGAGCTCGTTGGAAATCTGGACTCCTGGGCCTACTGAATTTGAGTCTGCATTTCAACGAGACCCCTGGGTCAATCCAAGGCACATTCCAATTTGCACAGCACTGCCATGGTGGCCATAAAACCCGTGCTACCTTGTCTGGGTCCGGTTACCAGGGACCAGAATCTAACTGGCAGACAAGACGTTGAAATTTAAATAGCATTGCAAGGGTCAACTAAAAAGATAAGGATACCATTCAGAAGTGGATAAAAAGTTGTAAGCTTATGTAACCAGAAAATTAAAATCCTATGTTCCAGGAACCATGCTGGAGGCCAGAGTTCCAAGGGGAGGGGAGGACCCTGGCTCCAGGGCCATACCTCTTGAACCTGGCCTCCACCTCCACGGCCTGGGGTGGAGGGACCTGGAGAAGGGCCATTGCAGGGGCAAACACACAGATGCATGAACAAGCAGGGCGTTTGTTTGGTAAATACCATGTTGCTGTAGATAAGGAGCCAGACTTCCACCTAAAAGGTAAGGTAGCATGAGGTAAGGAACAGTTCCGAGGTGGCAGATAGGGGATTAGGAAAACAGGGGCTTAGCCTTGGAGAGGGAGATGGTGTTAAGAAAGCAAACAACATTCCTCTGAGGCAATCTGAAAGATTCTGTTGGCTTTATTCATCAATTTATGAATGAAGCAGCCTCTTGTCTAGCAGAAGAAAGGAGCTCAGAGGAACTAGGCAAAATGAGACTTTTATAGCCAGGAGGGAGAGGGAACAAGGAGGCTACACTAGACAAAAATCGGTTGGATATGGCCAAGTCACTTTCCTTTAGGGAATGGCAGGGGTCTGTCAGGCAGACGCCCTGACTGGTTTAAGATTCCATTTCTGAGAGAGCCGAAGTTCGGTGACGTGGACCTTAGCGTGAGTGACTCCATTTGGGGCCTATTTTCTTGTTTTCAACATGTCCCTCCTTTTGATCCGATTCTCAGCCTGAGAGATGGGATCCCAACTTAAGGCATTAGGGCTGCTTCCCTCTAAGGCTCGGGAGTTCTCGTGGTCTTTTGCCAAATGTCTGTGTGGTATTCGCGGGTCATGACATCAGGTTCGTTCTTTCCGTTGGTCATTCTCTTTGTTCCTTTTCTGAAGTTCTGTTCTTAGGGGGATTATTTGCTAGGTGGTTAATGGCTGCGAACATGGATTGAAACCTTTTGAGGAAAAAAAAAAAAGGTAGAGAGAGGACTGTCATTATAGCAGGATCGTGCCCACTGTCTAGAGTGCACATTTAAAAAAAATTTTTTAACGTTTATTTTTGAGAGAGCGTGCACGTGAGTGGGGGAGAGAGAGAGCAGGACACAGAATCCGAAGCAGGCTCCAGGCTCTGAGCTGTCGGCACAGAGCCCGACGCGGGGCTCGAACTCACAGACTGTGAGATCATGACCCCAGCAGAAGTCGGACGCTTAACCAACGGAGCCCCTCGAGTGCACTTTGGAGCCATGGTCCCCAAGACCCAAACCAAAGGAAGACCCCACTGAAGGAGTCGCTTTCTTAAGTCAGCTGGCTTGTGTAGTGATCTGGTGTAGCCGCGTGTCAGCTCCCCCAGAAGCATCTATCCCAGTGCAGCAAGTGCTGGTGGCCATGGGGCCACCCTCACGTTGCTCAGCTAAACGATAATCAGGGGCTACCTTAGCGTCAAGAACGACTTCGGCAGAGAGCATAGGAATTACTGGTAGGCGGCTCTTGCTTTAGCGACGGATTCTGCAACATCTTCAGGAGTGCAGGAGAGGTTCCTGATTGTAGCCTCATTTGCTCTCACTCCTGTCTAGGGGGGTTTCTGTCAAGGGAAGCAAACTTTGAATATGAATCCTTCATGCTAATTCCTATTTAAGTCTAAGGCTTGGGACTCCCAAGAGCACCACCACGGAGGCCAGTAAAACTTGAGGGGCTGTAGACCCCACAGGTGGTTTTATTTGGTTACCCTTCCCTTGTGTCCCTGTCTTTGGATAGAGCCTAGATGCAAAGTCCCCTGGGTCAGAGGTTCTTAACCGGGGACTGTGACGTGACGGAGAAGGGGCTGGGTTTGGCCCGGAGAAACCGAAGCAGTGGGAGTGAGGCAGAAGCCTGTGACGGGCAGAACTATGGGATCACAAGCACCATGGGAAATCCAGTCTTTTGGAGGTTAGATCACCTTTCTCTCTGCAGTGGCCTGAGCTATGTGAACAAGCACATTACCTTTTCAGGGCGGGGCAAGGAAAATGGTGGACAAAATCTTGAAGACCCTTCAGGGAGTAAGACTTAGGTAAAAGATGATCAGAAAGCAAACGAGGAAAGAAACTTTCTTACCCCCCATCTTGGGAAGAAGCAGTCGACCTCTCTTGCTGGTCCATTTGAGTTTGAGGTCTCCGGCTTTTGTACCGGACCCAAAGTCAGATGGAGCCTTCCTCAGTTGTGACATAGGCACCCCAGGTTCAACACCTTCTAATTTGGCAGGAATGTCAGCGGTCCAGAGTTCGTGGTAGGGTTCTTTCCATGCGTTTCAGTTTTGCAGAATCATCAGAGTAAAACAATCAAGGGTCTGTAAATGACAAAATGCTAAAGTTCCGATTGTAGTTCACTATAACGGAATTGATGAGGAAATCTGGTTACTTCTGTGATACACACAATTTAAAGATAATAACTAGATGTCTGAATAATATTATACCAGGCCATATCAGATTTCTAGACACTTCATACAATTTTAGACTGTTTATACTAATATGATCCATACAAATAATCTAATAAGGTTTTTATCACGTATTTGACAATGCTTCCCATGTAGTTTAACACAGCAAATAAACCTAATTAGTATAGCATCTTTTTTTAAGGTGAGAGACAAATCCTTTGGGATTTCCCAGGGACACTCTAGGAAAATCTCAAATTTCTAGGGAAATCTCAAAGTTACCTTAAGGTCAGGAAGACACCCTTGAGAATGTGGTTACGAGAAACTGTCTAAATATCAACAGGTTTGAACACAGGACTAAATAGGATCACAGATCATTATGAAAGAATACTTCATTAACATCCTGTCACTTTGGTTAGGTAGATGAAGGCAAATAGACAAAGTGACAGAGTTGTGAACAAAACTGAGCTCTTTTACTAGTGAAAAGACTGGGCTTTCTTATGTAATGGACGACTTCATAAAGACCACATGAAGCACGATAAATTATTTTGCTACAACACAAAATCTTGGCTGTCCAGGCCGATTACTTGAAAGGTAAATCTTTTACAGTTGCTTATCAAAATCAGACCAAATGTCCAAGAAGACTTAGTCCTTTCAAGAGAAAACCAAATTCTGTTTTTGCACCCATGTGCTTTGGATGATAAAACGCATTGGGGCACGGGGGTGGCTGGGTCAGGTAAGTGTCTGACTTCAGCTCAGGTCATGATCTCGCGGTTCAGGAGTTCAAACCCCGCCTCATGCTGTGTGCTGACAGCTTGGAGCCTGCTGCGGATTCTGTGTGTGTGTGTGTCTCGCTCTCTGCCCCTCCCCCACTTGCACTCTGTCTCTCTCCCTCTCAAAAATTAACATTTAAAAAAAACCCCTCGGGGCGCCTGGGTGGTGCAGTTGGTTAGGCGTCTGACTTCAGCTCAGGTCACGATCTCGCGGTCCGTGAGTTCGAGCCCCGCGTCAGGCTCTGGGCTGATGGCTTGGAGCCTGGAGCCTGTTTCCGATTCTGTGTCTCCCTCTCTCTCTCTGCCCCTCCCCCGTTCATGCTCTGTCTCTCTCTGTCCCAAAAATAAATAAATTAAAAAAAAAAAAAAACCCTCATTAAAAAACTTAAATCCATTCCCATCTTAGCCAACTTGACCACATATCAAATTCCCTTCGCAAGATTCCTTTTCCACAAACCACCTACCAATTTTTTAGATCCGTTCAGATTTTGTTCCATGGAACAAAAAATTGGTAGGTGGTTTGTAGAAAAAAGAATCTTGGGAAGTAATTTGAGAATGTGGTCAAGTTGGCCAAGAGCAACCAGTCATTTTGCTTCACTTGCCTACTTTTCATCCACACTTGTTTCTTTTTATTATTTATAAGTAATTTTAATTACATGTATTGATGAGAATTCTTAACCCTTAGAATTCTTCATTTCTAGTAAAAACTATTAGCAATCGTGAATGGTCTCTTACACTATCGTTCTGTAGATTTGCAAACTTACAAATACACTTCATGATTTCTAGAAGTAAATTCTTCTTCATAGTAAACTTTTCCATATGGCCTGAAACAGGTGTACTAATAGGCCCAAATATCTTTATGGCCTCTGTAAAAGGAAGTGAAAAGTGGATAAATCTGTGTCCAGTAATGAACACTTTAGTATCTTATTTGGAAATGAGTCAGTGAAAGTCCATCCTTAGCTCACTATAAACTGTCAGGCTTCAAGTGACCAAAAAGATTTTGCAAACTTAAGAGAGAAAGAGAGCACAGGGGAGAGGGACAGAAGGAGAAAGCGAGAATCTCCAGCAGGATCTGTGCCTGGAACAGAGCCCAACACAGGACTCTATCTCATGACAGTGAGGTCACGACCTGAGCCAAAATCATGTGTCACACGCTCAAGCAACTGAGCCACCTGGTGACCCCTGGAGACTATTTCTTAAGCAGACTGACCCATAAGCATAACTATTGTTGAAAAGTTCATTTATGAACCTTTATCATCCTTCTGTTTAATTTTCTTGTTCTTAATTTTTAGATTACTTCTAATGTCTCATGAGCATTAGACAGCTGTCATCTTAAATGATCTTTTTGTGGCCAATTCCGTAATAGACAACATGAGCTTATTTGACTTTTAGTTAACCTAGGAAGTAAAGGAGTATTGTATTTCACACTGGTAATTCTAAAGACATGCCTATTGTAATGAAACTAAGCATCTGAAATTAGCTTTCATTTCCCGAAGATTACCCTAGACCACGTGAACTTGAGAAACATTTGGGCTAGCATTTATTCTTCTTAGAGTGTACCTCATCTGTATAGCCCTTGTTTGTCTTTGAGCCAAATAAATAGAGCTCTTGACCAATTCATTTTGTCAGTACCATCCAGAGGCAGAGAAGATCCCACGTGTATCACAGGCACACATACACTTACAAGATCATGGACACAGATACAAAGATCTTAGAACTTGTGTGTGAAATTTTTAGCCACGAGACAGGTGAAATACTGTAAAACTCACCCATTTATAAGAGGATCACATTCACATCATGCTTCTGGTAAAAGGGTGAGTCAAGGGGACTTCAACTTTTCACTGATACTTGTGAAGACAACATTTTCCACCTTGGAGAACACCACTCTCCCACAGTTTTTCCCTTCTGATGAGAACAACTTTGATTCCTAGAGAAAACCAAACATAACACTTCCATCTCTACGGCACAGAGAAAGAACACAAGTTCGGCGAAGAAGGAATATTGTTACCCTAAGGCCAGAATTTTACAACACCCACAAGCCTTTTGAGATGGATAAGGGGAGGTTTGGGGATTGGTAAAAATGATAGGTGGGCTTTGAATTGCTTCCATTTGAATTGCTACATTTCTGTTCTTGCAAAGACTTGAGTTGCAAGACAACAGGTGTTTGTTTTTAACATTTATTTTTGAGGGGCAGCACGAGTAGGGAGGGGCAGAGACAGACAGAGAATCCCAGCCAGGCTCCATGCCGTCAGCACAGAGTCCAATGTGGGGCTTGAACTCACGAACTGTGAGATCGTGACCTGCGCCAAAATCAATAGTCAGACACTTAACAATCTGAGCCACCCAGGCACCCCAAGACAACAGTTTTTAATTTCTCAGAATTGGGTTGCAGCCTGAGTGACATCACAGTCTCACCCACCCATCCTGTTATGTTATATTCAGCTTCTTTATCTCAGGGAGATCTTTCTCTAAGATGGAAATCATTAGGTTTCTACTAATTTAGAGCTGCTGATCTTTGTGATGGTCTTCTTTCCCTCTGGGTACGTAGTTCCATTTAGTCTAGGGGGGAAGATCTAAAAGAAAGTTTCTGTCAGGCTCTGAATGTCAGCTTCCAGTGTAACCAACATCTGACCACAGAGCTATTTTTACAAATCCTTTCCTATGTCCTGTCCAGTTTCAGGTGGGACACTCAATATTCCTGGCAGTATGAACCCATGGATGCAAAGGCATCCTCAAAGAGGGTGCAAAGCATACTCCCCTCCTGAGAGATGCACAGCCATTCCCAAAGACGGCCAAAAGGAATACAGGTGTCCCTGGGGAGTAATAGGTCTAGATAAGGCAAGGAAGGGAATAGGAAATTTCACAGTCGTCTCTCAAATGGGCACAGCAGAGACTGAGGAAAGGTGCCTCTGGTGAGGATCCCCACCCTTTGCCCGCTTCTGCCACTTCACCAGGACCGCCCCTGCAGGGTCCTCCTAAGCAAGTGGAGCGTACAGCCCTGGTGGCTACCAGAACAGGGCAAGGCTTTCCATAAATTTCAATTTTAGTTTCCCATTGGCTGTTTAATAGGTAGCAGGTTCCCAGAAAAGCCCTGAGTTCTGTCAGCTCTGAGAAGGACTTGTACAGAGGCCCACGTTTGAGGCCAGTAACTGGGCAGACTTTTGGCTATGGTCATGTAGTCCCTTCCGAGCAGAAAGGCAGTTCAGAGGTTTAGCGGACCACGAGTCCTCCAAGGCACAGGAGGGTGGGGGGAAGCATTAAGAGTCACATCAATCTTTAGACTCAGAAGGACCAGTGACTGCACCTTGGTCCAGGAAAATTCCCAAGTGGCACAGAATTTTCCTAATGGGGTTTGAGTGATGCTGTTAGTCTTTTCTACTAGTCCCGGAGGTTGAGGACGATACGGCAAAGCCGCCTCTGAGGTGGAGAAAGGACTACGTGGCCAGGAAAAGGACTTCCAAGGTCACTGTGCAAAACAGGGGGAGGCGCCACATGTAGGGATGATGTCTGCATATAATTTTTTTGCTATAAAACTGGCAGTTTGTTGACAAAAAAAGCTTCTACCCAGTGAAAAACATCTAGACTGTGACCAATATGTATCTGTTCACTTGTTCTTAATGATTATGTTTATGTTAGTCATGAAAATTTCTCAAGACTTTAAACAGCTGGCCAACATCTCAAGCTATCTTTCTGGCTAACAAATTTTGTAACAGAGATGACACGAATTTAAATAACTAGTAAACACGGGTAGAATAAAAGTTGTTTCCTACATTATATTTAATGCTGATAACTCTGAAGACATTACTATTTTAATTAAACCTACAAACCTGAGCCTTTATTTACTGAGGATTTATCCTAGGTCACATGAACTTGGAAAATATGTGTGTTGTTTTTCTATTTGTGACAGTTTTAGAATACGTCATTTAATAAGTACTTCTCTTTAAGCAAATTAATTAAAACTCTTTTACAAATTAAGTTTAGCAATACCGCCCAGAGCCAGAAAAATGTCACGCATTTACAACATCGATCCCTAGACACATAGATGGATAGAGATCCTAATCGCTTTTGTTTTAAATTTTAGCCACGAGACAAGTATGATCATGCAAAAGTCATTCGTTACTAACAGAACAGTTGGAATAATTTCAGGTTACCTGCTCAGACAGCCAAAGCATCTGTAGCAAAGACATTTCAGATGTTCATTGGCCTAAGTTCCAAATAGCTTTCCGCCCCCCACCCCAACCCCTGTCTGATACAAATGACCTCCCTGAAGTTTGCATTTCAAAGAGAGGACCTATCAGCGAAGTTCCTGCAAGTAGAACATTCCCAAGAAGAGCTTTGTTTCTTAAATCCAGATCTCTTAAAATACCTGCAGGCCTTTTGAAATGAATAGAGAAGGTGTGGAAATTGGTAAAAATGGTAAGTGGGATTTGCATTGCTACTACAGCTACCTTTGTTCTGATCAAGACTTGATTTGTTCTAAGACAGGGACCCCTGTTTTTAATTCCTCAGGAAAGTGGGTTGCAACACAGGCCAACCCACCCATCCAGCTACATTATCTTTGGTTTGCTTCTTTATATCAAGGAGATCTTCAACTAGCATGGAAATTAAACGATTCATAATGTTCTACATTTACACCTTTGTCTCTGGCTTGTTCTAGTAATGCTTCAGAATGTTTTTCTTTACCTCTGGGTACATAGTTTAATTTTGGCCTAGAGGGGAAAGTTCCCAAAGAAATCGCCATTAGGCTCTGATGGTGACTCTGCGCTTTCAATTTGGCCAACTTCTGACCATAGAGCTACTTAAAATCGTATCTTGTCAGGTTTGAGCTCAAACCATAAATATTCCTGGTAGTATGGAACAACACCGTGGACACACAAGGTGTCCTCAGAGAGGGCACAAAGAACACTACTCTCGAGATCTGGAGCCACTCCCAAAGATGACCAGAACAAAGACCGCCCATTCCCAAGCACTGGCAGTAAGCATTGGAACCCCAACCGGAAATGGAGTTCAACCGGCATTTCTGCCTGACCACACACTGGGGTTCCCAACGCGGTGGTTGCCAAGCCAAGCCCCCAGGACACAGGAAGGCAACAGCTGCCCCTGGGAGGGAAAGGGTCAGTACGCTGTGGGTCTGGAATTGGGAAGGAAGGGACGTGAACTCTTACCTTCCTCTCTTGAGTGGGCCACGGTAACTTGGGAGAGCAAACTCAGGTCAGGATTCTCACCCTTCTTTTTCCAGGATTCCCATCTGTGGGCTCTGGAGCAAGTGGGGTTCAAAGTACAGAGTGTAACTTGTGCATCTGCCAGAACTTGACAAGGGGTCCCTTTAATTTTAGTTTCCCCTTAGCTGTTCCAGGAATGACTGGTAGTGGTTACAAGAGAATCCCTCAGAATCCCGTCAATCCTGTGAGGGGCCTGTGTGGGGGCCCTCCTCTGACACACTGGTGTGAGTGTGGTCATGTAGTCTCTTCCGGGTGGAAAGACCATTCAGACAGAGGATTAATACTCTGAGGATTCGGGTGTAGAGTTGGAGAAAGGGGAGTTCCAGGAGTCCCGGCAGTCATATGGTCTCATTTTAGGTACCTCTTGGGTCTTTAACTTTCCATTACCCTTTTGCAATCAATCTTCCAATGAAGCAGTTTGGGGATCTTGAAGCCTTCTGGAGGCTTCTGCATGCTGACTGAAATAGGTAACCCGTTCTGTCTGTTTCATTTGGGAACCCTTGCGTTCAAGTGCACTTCTTAAATGAGGGAACTTGTCTAACTGGAACATTCCTTGTAATGACCACTGCAATTCCAAATTGTCTCCAATACTGCCGGTCCGTGTGCATGAGAGACCGTAACTTTTTTTTTTTTTAGCATAAAACCACTGGGGTTTTGGGGTGAGGGTCACCCTTAGAGCATTGAGATGCCTGGGATCCCATCTTTAGAGTCTTCCCAAGAGCGCCGAATACTTAGGGCGCGGACTTGGGTTTTGTTTGACAGTGTGCCTTTCGTGGGAAACGTCCTCTTCACGGAGGACAGCCTTTGCCCTACTTGTCTGACCTATGACCTGGTGTCCCTTGTTGCACGGAATCGTCTCGTGGGTGGCAAGCGAGCTGCTGTGAAACTTGCTCGTCTGTCCGCGCCTTATCCTTACACAGTGGTCTTGTACTTTGGAGAAGGCGGTCTCTCCTGGCAGCGTCCGTGGTCCAACAGTAAGTTCATTGGCTTGAGGACAGGAGCCATTCCGGGCAGACGTTCACTATGCCGGAGAGAAGTCTCAGTCTCCCGTAAATCGGGCCCTTCCAGGAAATCGGTCCAGTGTTCAGTTCCCTTCTCCTGAGGACACAGGCATGAGCTTCTCCGTGTCATTTCCTCCGGTTTCATTTTAGGCAGTCCTTTCACACAACAGCCCTGGTGATTCTGGCTTGCTTTATGAACATCCTGCCATCTTTGTAGTCACGTACAGCTTCTGGGACCCACTTCTTAGACATAAAAGCAGTTGTGCCGGGAGGGGGCACACTCAATTCTTTGGAACCGGAGGATCTCATTTCGTCGCCTGAGCCTTACGTTTGTCAGAGACAAGTTGATAGTTAAGAGGGACGTACCGCTGGGCTGGGAATCTTGGGGTGTTCCACCGTGTACCTCACTGGGTGCAAATTTTCTTGAGGTTGGCGGGTGACCTAGTGTCCATCTAGCCCATTCCGTAACCAGCTTATAACGGTCGAGTTGGGTGGCCACGCGCTCTAACAGCTTTTAGGTGCCCACCGACTTTCCAGCTCTGGTTTCTGAGCTGCCCATTAACAACAGATTATTCCTTTACCTCATGTGCACGCTCACAGACAAGCAGTGAGCAAGGAGAGGATACTGCGGACTGGCCGTGACAAGGCTTTATGTGCGCACCACCCGTGGTTCCCAGCGCACAACTGTGGACGGAACGAGCGCACGTCAACGGTGGGCGCTGCGGGCTAGCCGAGGGCTGGGGACTCAGGTTCCAGGTGGAACCACCTGCCAGCTCAGGCTGAGCGGCTAGGCCCTGGACTGGGGTTGCAGAGTAAGCAAGGGCTGAGGACTCGCCCGGCGCCTCCTGGGAGTCCAAACCGAATGTTACCGCTGGACCGGGCAGCCGATTCGATGGGGAGCTTAAGGCCAAGAGGGCAGAGCTCGAAACCGAGAGGTACTTACCCAGGGCCCTCAGAGATGGTGACAAAGAGAACTCAAGGGGTTTGCAGGTACCACGGTCTCTGTTTCTTGTCCCCGAAGCTGGCTGAAGTCCTCTTTGGATCCCACGGCCGCCACCAAACTGTCAAACAAAATTCAACTAAATTTTACATTTTAAATATTAAAGCTTGTTGACTTTACTCAGTCAAGTTGCATCCACACTCCTTGAGGAACTAAAGACAAGCGTCCCCCGTCTTACAAACCCAGGCTCTACAGGAACAGTAACACAGCTCTGGAAACAGTTCACAGCCCACCCCATCGTTTCTTACCAATCCCCAAACCCCCCTATTCATCTCCAAAAGCTTTGCAGATATTTCAAAAGATCAGGATTTAAGAAACAAAATCCTTCTTGGAGAAACTTGCCTTCTTCCCCTGTGTCTTTGAGATGGAAATGCTCTGTCTGGTCTCCTCCTGGAACTATCCCGAAGCCCAGTTCTTTGAAGCCCAGTTCTTTGACGTGCAAACTTCAGGGAGGTCATTCTTGCCAGGAGCAAAGAGGTAGGGGGGAGGCTCCTTAGGATTAAGGCAAATGTCTTCTCTCTGGCTGGCTGAGCAGGTAACCTGAATTTATTCCAACTTCCAGAAACACAGCTTGGATCCAGCTGCTCTTTTAGAAACGGATGCGTTTTACAGGCTCATGCTGGTCTCGTGCTTCTGGGCAACAGGGAGCTGGAGCTTTCTGGTTCTCTAGCTCCCCTTCTGCTTCCTGCTCCCACCAAGAACTGCCTTCTCAGGAGGAAACCCATCCTCCGGGTGTGAGGGCCACGTGGCCTGGCTTGGGCCTCTGCCCTGCTTTGAACCATGACATTGGTGGGTAGATTCGACTTGGCCCGCTTGCCCACCCTGGGGAGAGTGGAGGGCACCACCAGGACGAATGTTAGGGAGGGACCGTCCCCCCAAAAAACACTATATGCCCCCTGTGGGCCACTGTATGCCACCTTTTCCCGGAAACACTTTCTTAGTCCCTCAGGCACCATGGCAAGAGTCAGTGTTGTCAGCTTGGGGAGGGAGTTTGCAGGATGGGTGCGATCGAGTTAGCCCTTTACCACTTAAATGTCGGAACAGATCTCCGTGGCCAGCATCTTATGGGCCTGGATGGCACTTTTGCTTCTGAAAGCAGCATTAACCCCACTGTATTTCAGGCTTTCCAGGCCCAGGACTCCCATTAAAGGCCACAGTGAGCCACAGATGCTTTGAGTTTTCCAACTTTCATGGTATGTTTGTTTTTTTTAAGTTGGTTTCTTTTGAGAGAGAGCAGAGGAGAGGCGGAGAGAGGGAGGGAGAGAATCCCAAGCAGGCTCCCCACAGCCCTCCTCAAGACCCTATCTCTCAAACCATGAGATCACGACCTGAGCCAAAATCAAGTGTCGAATGCTTAACCCACTGAGCCACCCAGGTGCCCCTTTCAGTGTTTCAAAAGCCTGATGACAAACATTTACAAAATCCGCAATGCCTTCAGCTCTTTGTTCCTAGAGAGGTCAGTGAATTGAACAGAAAAATGGGTTCAACTGTTGATTCTTACAAACTGGCTCATGGGGCTGCTCTTTAAACTCACTGTTCCCTGTACCATGTTGGATTAGGGTCTCTTCACACATCCCCACCCATAAAGCAGCACCAGCAGCAGGGGAGGAAATCAGCTTCCGCCACATATGCAGAATCCTCGTGGTGTTTCCAAAGAGAGATTTCTACCCTAAGATGGGGTGTCAGCCTCGAAAATCCAGCAGTAAAAACACAGAGCTACTAACCGGGCATCACAGACCAACATCATTCACAGGAATGTGGCTTCAGCAGCTGGAGGGTCAAGGCCCACAGTTCCATCCCTGTAGGAGTCCGTACATCTCAGAAGGTACTACGAGTTACGCTAAGAAAAAGGAAAGAGCACACAGGCGACACCAGGCTGCTTTGTGTCATTTCTGAACAGAGTACAGAGTTGAGCCATGCCAGCCAGCACTGGGCGGGTGGGTGGGGGTTGAGTAGAGGCCTTCACCTTCTCAGGCTGCAGGGGCTGTTCCCAGTTGCTGAGCCAGCCTCTGGGCACCTGCCTAGCAATGCTACCCCTTGGCCATGTTCATGGACATGAAGTTTGACCTTTATCTTGCCCCGAAGGAGCCAGTTTGGGATGAGAGAGGGGCTATTTTTCCCAGAAATGATTATTGGCTTTAGTATATCTGTGTAACTATATGTAAAAATTACTTCTCAACGTACATGACAACTTTTTAAGAAGTGTTTTGTTTTCAGTTTAGTTGCCTATATGTTTTCCAAGCATTTTGATAATCAGAAAACAATGCATGTTACTTAAACAGCACCGACGGGGAACACCTGGGTGGCTCAGTCGGTCAGGCGTCCAGTGCTTGGTTCCAGCTCAGGTCATGATCTCCCCGTTGGTAGGACAGGATCGAGCCCAGCGTCGGGCCCTGCGCTGGCAGGACGGAGCCTGTTTGGGATTCTCTGTCTCTGCCGCTTGCACGGTCTCTCTCTGAAAATAAAAAGTAAAGAGCACTGATTCAAAGACTAAACCACTTTCAAAATACCACGTGTTTCACGATCGGGAAGCCTGACATTTTGAACGTGCTTCTCCGATAGAATAAAAACCCATGGTCACGCCTGAGGCCTCCTGGAACAGAACCGAAGCAGCTGTGCTGCGGGAGGAAGAATCCCGTGGAATCCAGCTCTGGGGAGCTTTGGAAGCTCCCACGGCGCAGGCTCGCCCCTAGACCCGCTAAACCGGCATCTTGAGGGCAGGACCCGAACAGGAGTACCCTTGAGAGTTCCCAGGTGATTCTGGCACGCAGCCCAGTTTCAGAACCACTGCTTCCATTTTGCTCCATCACGGGCGTTCAAGGCTTCGGTCTCCTCGGTGTGCATTTTTTCCCCCATTTGTGAGCACCTCGTCCATACTCGGCACCGAATTAGGCCCAGTTCCTCATGCACAGGGAGGACTACCCATCAGGATCAGCCCCCGCCGAACTGAGCACGAACTCCTGAACCCCTAAACCTCGCTCTCCCCTAACCACCCCCTCTCCTTGCCTTCCCTGCAGGAGCTACGCTGATAGCTGTTTCCTGGATTCCTCCCTCTATCCAGAACTAGCCGACGTCCAGTGGTACGGGCAGGAAAAAGCCAAGCCCGGGACCCTCGTGTGAGCCAGCCGGCCTCAATCTGACCGCCTCAACGCCATTCAGAGATCACCTCACTGCCTCTCATTTGCCTTACCCAGACACACTGTCACCCTGCACCAGCTTCGGCCCTCAGCACTTTTTTTCTCCCGTCTCCGCATTCCCTTCACCCTCAAAAACCTGACTGAGGAGACATTCTGGAAGGTTCCGGTCCCACTGTGTGTCCTCTGGCTCTCTTGCCCACGGAGAGCCAGGCGCCAATCCTCAACGGCACCTTGGTGGCTTCCCCCTGCCGTGACAGCCCCCAGGCCGGGAGCCATCAGGGAAGGTAGCGGACATCAAACTCCTGTGGACAGGTGGCATTGGAAGAGAACAGGAAAGGGGACTTGAGTACAGGGTGATCCAGAAAGACGATGAAGCTACGGTCGGCCTGCACTCAGTGAAGAGGATGCCTCGCTCGCTCGCGCGGGGGGAATATGGGACTCCGTTGACACTTGAAATAGTCCCGGGGGGTGGGGGGGGAGGGGGGAGTGGCTGTCGGGGGAGGGGGAGAATGAAAAAGGAAGCTTAACATGTCAGAGATGCATCCGAGGATCACAATCAGTTCTATGCTGCCAAAGATTAAAAAAAAAAAAAAAAAAAAAAATTAAAAATAAAAAAACAAAAAAGAGGGGCCAAGGGGAAGACATTCTTTCTGCAGTGAAACCTTTTAAATTCTCAACGGCTCCTACTCATCACAAGTGCAAGCCCACCACACGTCAATGGTTTCCCCCTCTCTATCCCTCTCTCCCACGTCCCACCCACTGTCTCAGGCCAGAGCCCGGAGAGCTAACCCAGCTGCTGCCCCAGATCCCTGGGAGTGTGGACGGGGAGGAGCAGGTCCGCCTGGTCTGTGCAGGGGCGGGGGGCGGGGGCGGGGCTTCCCGTCCGAGCCCACCACACAAAGCTGCTTTTCTTTTGGGATCTGTAGGAAAGGGAAGGTGGTGATCGCCAAGCGCTTCTCTCTCATTAAAACCACCAGTAAAAGAGTGTCCTGTTTTGCACAAGGTGTTTCGTTTTTCTTTTTTACGGGAAACCAAGGGAAAAGCACAGGGCCATCCATTCAAGTGTTCTAACCCTCGTGGCTCATTTTCTATTTGTTAGCACTTGTGTGACAAAGAGCTCAGATCCGACTTCGACTTCTCTCGGCACCCGGCTACCAACGTGTCACTTATTCAAAGAACCCAACTATGCCCTTAGATTTTTATCCCGTGTCTCTCAGCTCAGGCAGAGCAGGGGTGGGGGGGGAGAAGGGGGGAGAAAGTCCCTGCTCCCAGAGGGCCCGTACGCCTACAGCCTCGTCAGCTACCTTGATGTACCCACATTCGTCTGCAGACACCAAGAGAGGAAGAAAGAAGAGCGAAAAAAGGTGTGTGGGAGCTGCACGTTTACATGTGTTTTGAGCTCTGCTTAATACACAACCGGAAAGCCATCTATCTTCAAAGGCCTCAAAAATACTTTTATAATAATGAGCGCACACTCTTCGTTGGGTTATTCCAAATGGCACAAACACGGTCTCCACAGAGGGGGTACGCTGTGCTTACTGGCACAGGTGGGGGGGGGGGGGGGGGAGGGGACGCTTTTTCTCACTTGTAATGACTTCCTATTGCAAAGGCATTTTGACAGCCAGGGACAGGAGCCGGGGTGGGGTAATTTTGTGGGCAAACAGAACCACAGTTAGCTTTAGCGTAAAAAGAAAAATCTTTGGTTTTTTTTTATGTATGTGTAATCCGAGAGTAACGAGGCTCTACCAGACCAGGAGGGTAGGATGGACACTACAATGAATTCAGTGCCAGTGCTCTCCTTCTGCTGTAGCTTGGAAAGCACTGTGGGGTCCCACTGAGGCTGGGACCGCTCTGGGCAACTGAGGGCCCGGTGTCCCCTCTCCGTGCACACCAGCTCTGTGGTGATAACAGCTGGAGAAAGGGACATCCTCACAAAACCTCTGGGGAAACCCTGCAGGAGAAACAAAATTGGTTCCAATGCCATGAAGTGATCGTGGGGAGGGAAGGAATGGGGTTTTCGTTGCCCTTATTTTGATGATCAATCAGAGCTACAGCCCGCAGGTTTTCTTCCTTCCCCATTCAGAATATTCTGCACCGGGCCATCTTTCTTTCTCTCCAGTGACACACAGATAATCAAACTGAACTGTGTGCAGCAGGGCAAGTCAAGAGAGAAACCGAGGAGGTGACAAGGTTACGTGGCTGCGGGGTGACCACGTACCGTAGTTTCAAATCTGGTCTGACGTCCATCGGATCACGCTTTGAGCCCAGTTGGGTTTACGAGGAATGAGAGACGAAAATTCTTCCTCAACGCTTGGGTTTTGGATTCAGGAGGCAGCGAGGAATGGGGTGGGAGGGAAATCCAGTTCAAACAAACACCATTATAGTCTGGTAGTAAAGACGGAGATTAAGTCAAACAGGTTTTACTGTTGAGCTGCGTTCAGTTACTACAAAATGTACATACTGTTAGTCCTTTGAGACCGACATGATTTCATGACCAGTGTGGTGGGAAACAATAGCTATTTTGTCCAAGCACTTGCAAGCTCTTCCCAGATCCCGATTTCTTTAAAACAAAGTAAGATGGAGTATAAAGCCCCTGGTCTGATATAAGCCCCTACTGGATTCTTGGGACACGTGTAAGAAATTGCCTGTTTAGCCTGAAGACTGTTGGGAACACCTACATCAGACTTTGTTGTGAGACAGGTGGATTTTTTTTGTTTTGTTTTATTATATGCAGGTGAGTGTTGAAACTGTTAAAATCCCGATTTGTTTTCATTCAGTGTTAGTTCTAAATATAGCAAACCCCCCTCCAGGTGCTATCAGATGACCAGTTACTGCTTAGTTAACTAGGTGTAAAGTTTTACATATACATTAATGTCAATAGTTTATTACACGTTGTGTAAAATGGACTCTAGTTTAATAATGGGGAGAAAGGATTAGGTTGCTCCTGAAACTGACTGTAGAGCATGTAAAATGATTTTACTGGATTCTGTTCAACTGTAATCAATGAAAAGGATGTATGTTGTAGACAAAGTTGCAGAATTAAAAAGAAATCTGCTTTTAATTTATTCTTTTTGTATTAAGAATTTGTATAGTACCTTTACATTTTGCAGAACAGTGTTGTCAACACTTATTAAAGCATTTTCAAAATGAAAAGATCTTGGCTGCCTCTCAGAGATTTTGTTTCTAACTGGTCCGTGCTTCAGCAGGCTCCGGGAATCTGTAATTCAGGTGCCTTTGTCCTCCTCGGATTTTTTTTTTCTTTTAAGTCAATCTAAAGCTGATAGATACCCTCACGGTCTTGCTAGATACAGAAGAGCTCAGTTTGTGTCGTAGAGGCTAAGTCTCCCTTTCTCTAATTGCCTTGTTAATTATACAAAGACGACATATTCTCAGTGATGTGCTCCTACCACCAAAAAGGATTAGACGTTAGAGGTCAGTCTCTGGCAGGATGCTTGCTACGTTAGCATGTGTCTCACTGTTCCTTACAAGTAGTTACCCATACGCAGCATGTGCCGGGCCTGGGTCCTGTCCCCACAGAATGGCGGAACCAACGCTGAGGCAATCCGGGCTTTGGGCCATCCTTAGTCTCTCTGTGGTCCCTGGGTCTGTGGAGGAGGCACAGGACCCATCGGGGAGGCAGGCAGGATGCTCAGGCTCTTCACCAGCACTGCTGTTGGCCCTGCACTCACACCACAGCTCTCGCTCTGTCACCACCATCTACATCACGTCACCGATGCAGCAGCCAGTTGGGCCCGCAGGCGCAAAGAGCCAGCCCCCTGCTGAAGGACAAAATGGCAACTGGCCGACTTTCGTAGAGACCGCACTGCCCTTGCATCCCTGGTCCCCTGACCCGATGTGCGTCTCTTCACCAGCAGGAGACGCTAAGCCCGGAGGCCAAGAACACCCCCTGGACGGAAAGCTCTTGCTGAAGCATTTGCCACCAGAGCGAGCTAACGCCTGCCAGAAATGAACAATCCCCAGAGGAGGCGAGTGAAGCACGTCAGAGGCGAGCCCATGAGGACATTTTACACTTCCTAAGCCTTTCCTTGGGAAAGCAACCAGGGCCTGTGTATCTCAAGATAATCATCACTAACATCAAACAAACAAACGGAGATATTCTGTAAGTCTTTTACATGTACACAGGTCACGGCTCGGGAAATAAATTCAGCATCTCGTCATTCAGCTCTGACCATCCCACGAAAGCAACTGGCACGCAGGAAGACAGGACTTGAACATTTCTTTTCCTGCTTCTCCCCACCTTTTACACCACACACGCGCACACTCCCCTTTCACAGTGCTAATAACAAAGCAATTCCAAACAGCTATTATGTTGGTTACTAGAACACAAACATCCACAAATCCCAGTAGAAAGCATTAAAAATAGCCAGGGCTGCGGCCGCTTCCTCCCAAAATACTAGTTCAAAAAAGCTCACGCCTAAGATTCTCTCTAAAGCGAGCGTCGGAGAACCACCGGTGAAGGCGAGCAGAGGCCCTTCACTGCACGTCGGGGAGGAATCCAGCTCTTCTCCAGCTCACACGCACACAGATGAGACACAGGCACACAAGCACTGCGCGAGGGGAAACGAGGTAGCCCAGCAGTAAGCAGACGGAAGGAAGAGTTGAAAAGGAGTCCAGAGGAGGAGAAATCGAGGTGTGTCTAACGGGATCTCCCTGCCGGCCTGGTCCGAGGGGCCGGCCGGTGGAAGACGCGGCAGAGAAGGGGGGAAACCCTGCTCCCCCTCTCGGCCTTGCGCGAAGGCGGAGCCCAGCCCAGCCACTGCCTCTTCAGATAGGACCTGAAAGGCCTGGCTTGCAACGCAGGAGACTAACCAGTGAGTTGACAGAACTCATACATTTACAGTTGCACCAAGATTTTTTTTTTTTTTTTAATCAGAAACCCATTTTTTTCTCCATCAACTATTATCCCTACAACCAAGTGAGTTCCTTTGGACTTTCATTCATTCATCCGTTTTCTATGAAACCCGCTGCCATCAACCTTCTGTTTCCCCCACTCAACCAAAACCACTCCTGTCGAGGTCAAGGACGACTCCCTACAGTCCCAAATGCAGCGGTTAATTCCTGTCGAGGTCAAGGACGGCTCCCACAGTGCCAAATACAACGGTTAATTCTCTGTTCTCATCTTACATGACTTACCGGCTACACGACACAGTGGGTCCCCTCGCATCCTTCTCTGGAATGCCAGCACACGGCGTCCTCCCGGGTTTTCCTGCTCACGACAGTCAGTCGGGGCTCCTGTTTCCAACCTCCTCGGTAGTTTTCATCTCCCTGGCGCCCCGGCATCAGCCCGTCGCGGCTCTGTTCTCTCCCCTTCACCATCCCCCACTCTTCCGGTAGCTGGCCTCTGCTCTCACGGTTTTAAGTGTCGTGTAGGGGCTGACGACACCTGTGTTTATCGCCGTGTCCCCGAGCTTGGACATCTTCCTGTCAACGTCTCCACCTGGAGATGATCTAACATGCTAGCATGGCCAGAGCTCACGCTCTGATCTTCCCCCTCCAAACCTGCTCCACCGTCTCCTTCCTCGGCTCAGCCACGGGCAACTCCAACCGTCCAGGGCTCAGGCAAAAATCTTGGGATCATCCAAAAGTCTTGCAATCACCCCTGGAGGACCATCCGCTCATTCCTTCTCACCTCCCGTCTGCAGCAAACCAGAGGTGTGGAATCCCTGGCCCGCAGAGATTTCTATTCTATGGTGAGTGGAGGGAGGGAGAAAATAAAAAGTACATTCTAGAACACACCAGAAGGTGCTAATAAGAAAGCAGGCTTGGTCAGTGGTAGCTACCACTCAGGGCAGGGAAACAAAGGTGGGGGAAGGTTAAGACCTAGAAGCATGAAGGAGGTGCTCTGTGGAGCAGGGAGTCAACCCTTCAAGGAGAGGACCCAGTGGGCGCCCCAGGCACCTGGCGGGACCCGCAGAACCGGGATTCAGGCCCCAGAAGAGGCGGCACAAGCCTACCTCTCCGAGTGATCTCCGAGTGCTGGTTCTCCAAGTGTGGAAAACTGCCAAACGGAACCATTCCTCCTTCAGCAATTAGGTGGCCCTGCTCATGCTCTGTCTCTCTCTCTCAAAAATAAACATTAAAAAAAATTATTAAAAAACTGGATAAAGGACAAAAAGCCACAAGTACCTTTTAGGCCCACGTGGGCATAATGTGAGTCCCAGACTCATAATGGGAATCAAAGCTGATTTTGCCCCAAATAACGAAGTCACAAGCCTGTACCTTCTCAAGTATCTTTCACATCAGTAACAAGTATTTAGGACTTTTCCCTCTCAAAGCCGTTTGTTACTCTAACAAAGACCTGGGGATAAACACCAGAGAGAGACAAGAGCTAGATGCTTCTGTCTAATAAGCCGGGTGACAGAATTGTCCCTCTGGGCCAGAAGCACTCCTCTGGGTCTCCAGCACCCGGTGGTCTCTGAACTGCCTTTAACATCAGTTGGATTAAGGACTTTTCTGCAGCTGAGATGACCCGGGCCCATATCCACAGACTCACGCACAGGAACACGGGTGCATTTCTGTCTTACCAGGATGTGGCAAAGCCTCACCTTACTGCAGCTCAGACAGGCACACCCCTAGAGCACCATCACATACCTGCCACAAGTCTTGATTTTGTAAGCCAAGAAATCTGAGTAATGTCTGTATTTCTTAGGGGCTGAATTCAGCAACATATGTGGGAACACCCTAAACCGGGAAATTACCCCATACTCCTCTCATAAAACAAGAGGCCACAAGGAAGACCGCTGTGATGCATAACTGTGTCAACGTGGCCGGTACACAGGGTGCCCAGATGTCTGGTTCAACATTATTCTGGATGCAGGCACCTGGGTGGCTCAGTCAGTTAAGTGTCTGACTCTTGGTTTCAGCTCAGGTCATTATCTCATGGTTTCGTGACTTTGAGCCCCTCCTCAGGCTCCACACTCAACTTGGGATTCTGTCTCCCTCTCTCTCTGCCCCTCTAGCACGCGCGCTGTCTCTCAAAATAAATAAACTTGGGGGAAAAAAAACCACATTATTCTGGAGGAGATTAATGTCTGAATCACTGGACTGAGTAAAGCAGATGGCTCCTCGCAGTGTGGGTGGGCCTTGTCCAATCAGTTGAAGGCATGGGGAGCACGCTCACACATGCTCCCTCTCTCAGCCCCACTTGTTGAACTAGGGTATTGGTCTTCTCCTTTCGTCAGACTAGAACTTACACCATTGGCTTTCCAGGGTCTCAAGCATCTGGACTCAGACTGGAATTTCTACCATCAGCTCTCCCAGGTCTCTAGCTGCAGACAGCCAATCATGGAACTTTTCAGCCTGCGTAAATATAAATAGATCTCCATCTCCTATCGGTCTTTCTCTGGACAACCTAAGAAAGCAGCCCAAGGCTTATACATTGACCCCACGACACCACCCACGACCAACTCTGCCATTTTTAGCACCTATCTCTCATCGTCATGATTGCAGGACAGTGAAAAGCCTCTGAGACTCAGGAGCACTTTCCAGAAAGGAATACAGGATGGGCAGAAGATGTCTGCCGGCTAAGTCTGTTTCTTTCTCTTAGAAAAGCAACAGCTTTCCTGGAATTCCCACCCAACAGACCTCTCCTACATGGGCTACTGGCAGAACATGTCACATAACCAACCCTAATTTCAAAGAGTCATAAATCAGCAAGTAGCTTTAATTATGCACACTGCAGCTCTCAACAAATGAAGCTTCTATTAGCAGAGAGAGGAGAATGAGAGGCTAAGCAACCCGCAGTGTCTACACCACACATAGACGCATCTTAACTTGCACAGCAAAGGAAAAGAACAATAGCCAAGTCTTAAATAATAATCTAATAAAACTAAAGTTTAACAAAAATACAAAAACTCACTAGATTTCCTCTCTCTCAAATCCTATACTCTTCAGGCACACCAATATGATGACATCATCCATCAAGAGAAAAAATTACAAGATGACTGACACATATGATTTATATAAAATCTGGCAAAGACAGCCAACAAAGATTATGTTAACATCTGAGCTAGTTATAAAATTATTTCCCCTTCGCATAAAAAGTAACCTAGCACAGAGGCAAGCCACAGAGTGGGAAAAGTATTTGTAATACATATATCTAACAAAGGATTCATAGCCAGAACAAAGAAATGGAAATCAGTAAGAAAAAGGCAGGCAATTCAATAGAAGAAATGGACAAAAGTAAAATCTGGAAAGAAAACTTCACAAAAGAGAATATCCAAATGGCCAGTAAGCACGTAAAAATGATGCTCAGCTTTATCTGTCATCAGGGAAATGCAAATTAAAGCCACAATACAATACCATTTTAATCCACCAGAAGGGCTAAAACAAGCAGGACAGGATATATCATGTGTAGCCAGGATGTGGAGGACCTGGAACTTTCAAATCCTGCTCGTGGGAGTGTCAAGGGTACAAGTCCTTTGGAAAATTCCTTGACAGTATCCTGTACAACTGAGTATGTACATATGTCCCAGACATTTCACACCGTGGTGTATACCCATATTCATCAAAAGATGCATACCCAACATTCATACAACAATTAGAACCAACTCAAATGTCTAACAACAGTAAAATAGATAAATCATGGGATGTAGCAATGAGAATGAACAAACCAGAACCATACACAATGAGAATGAGGATTAGAAACTGTAAGAAACAGGGGCACCTGGGTGGCTCAGTTGGTTAAGCATCCAACTCTTTTTTCAATTTATTTTTGAGAGAGAGAGAGAGTGCGCACACGAGAGAGGGAGACACAGAATCCAAAGCAGGCTCCAGGCTCTGAGCTGTCAGCACTGAACCCGACACAGGGCTCGAACCCACGAACCACAAAATCATGACCGAAGTAAAAGTTGGACACTTAACCCACTGAGCCACCCCGGCGCCCCAAGCATCAAACTCTTTTGATTTCAGCTCAGGTCCTGATCTCACGGTCTGTGGGATCAAGCCCCACATCAGATTGAACACTGACATCACAGAGACTGCTTGGGATCCTCTCTCACCCTCTCTCTCTTCCCCTCCTCAGCTCACACACATGCTGCGTCTCTCAAATATTTAAAAAAAAAAAAAAAAAAAAGAGAGAGAGAAATCAAACATAAAGTAAGTCAAATATACTGAGTCCATTTATAGATGAGCAAATTAACAAACAGGCAAAACTAATCAATGTGGGGAATGACTGCTAATGGGTATAGAGTTTCTTCTGGGGGTGACGGAATGTTCTGAACTTAGATTAGTGATGGCCCCGTATCTCTGAACATTCTAAATCCACCATATACTTTAAATTTTAAGGTATGTATATTATGTAACAGTAGAGGTTTTGTTTTGTTTTGCTGTAATGACGTTAGACGCTAGGACCATGGTAGGACTAGACGGGGGCATGAGATTTCTGGGGTGTTAATAACATAATCTTTCCTGACTTAGGTGCTAATTACTTTGGGAGATGCTCACATTGAAAGACTTACCATGATATGGTACTCTCTTGATTTGTACCTTTTTCTCTGTGTTATACTTTGCTTAAAATTTTACATTAAAAGAAATGCAATCTAGCCTTACCTGAGCCTAGGGAAATAATCTTTAAAGGGCTGAGCAGCAACGGAAACAATCAATAAAACTAAAAGGCAACCAACGGACTGGGAGAAGATATTTGCAAATGACATATCAGTTAAAGGGTTAGTATCCAAAATCTATCAAGAACTTATCAAACTCAACACCCAAAAAACAAATAATCCAGTGAAGAAAGGGACAGAAGATATGAACAGACACTTTTCCAAAGAAGACATCCAGATGGCCAACAGGCACATGAAAAGATGCTCAATGTCACTCCTCATCAGGGAAATACAAATCAAAACCACACTGAGATACCACCTCACACCTGTCACAATGGCTAAAATTAACGATCGAGGAAACAACAGATGTTGGTGGGGATGTGGAGAAAGGGGAACCCTTTTGCACTATTGGTGGGAATGCAAACTGGTGCAGCCTCTCTGGAAAGCTGTATGGAGGTTCCTCAAGAAGTTAAAAATACACCTACCCTACAACCCAGCAACTGCACTACTAGGAATTTATCCAAGGGATACAAAAATGCTAATTTGAAGGGGCACATGCACCCCAATGTTTAGAGCAGTGCTATCAGCAATAGCCAAGGGGCACCTGGGTGGCTCAGTGAAGCATCTGACTCTTGGTTTCAGCTCAGTTCATGATCCTACTTTCCTGCGTTCAAGCCCCAAGTCAGGCTCCATGCTGAGGTGCAGAGCCTGCTGGAGATTCTCTCCCTCTCTCTCTCCCTCTCTCTTCCCCTCCCCCACTCACACTGTCTCTCTCAAAATAAACTTAAATAAATAAAATAACCAAAATATGGAAAGAGCTCAAATGTCCATTGACTGGTGAATGGAAAAAAAATGTGTTCTATACACACACACACACACACACACACACACGTACATGTATATACGTACACACACACACACACACACACACACACACACACACACACTGGAATATTACTCAGTGATCAAAAAGAATGAAATCTCGCCATTTGCAATGTGGATGGAACTAGATGGTATTACACTAAGCGAAAGTAGTCAGAGAAAGACAAATCATATGATTTCACTCACATGTGGAATTTAAGAAACAAAACAGATAAACGCAGGGGAAGGGAAGGAAAAATAAGATAAAAACAGAGAAGAGGGAGGCAAACCCTAAGAGACTCTTAAATACAGAGAACAACCTGAGGGTTGCTGGAGGGGAGGTGGGTGGGAGGATGGGCTAAATGGGTGATGGGGATTAAGAGGAGGGCACTTGTCGGGATGAGCACTGGGTTTTATAGGTAAGTGATGAATCACTGGGTTCTATTCCAGAAACCAATACTACACTGTACATTAACTAACTTGAATATAAATTAAAAATAAAGGGCTAAGCAAACCCTCAACAGATATTTGATGCATACTAGACTCCGCATCTTTCTCTACCCCAAACCCACCTCTGGGTTCTCAGTTATTTTATACCTTGTTTAATCTTGCTTTACACAACTGACAGCCAGCATAAGGTGGTCATCTATCCACACTGCAATCATATGCAGTGTTGTGGTTTTTCTCCCCTTGGTGGACAGACTCTTCATTTGAAATCTAAGAATTACCGCTTCAGAAGGATTTAGCATTTAAAAGGTTCTAAATTCTATGCTTCACATTAACCTTGAACGCAGAGTGTGATCTCTACACCTCCATATTTAAAAACTTTTAAATTTTCCTAAATATGTTTAATAATGTATATGTTATTATGTTAAACTAGGATAACTATGCTCTTAAATCCAAATTATCTATACATGAGCAGTTCTGGGTTAAAACACTTTTTAAAATTAGAGTCCCTTTGCTCTGAATTCATCTGCCAGCTCATTTTCTTCCTTAACTGATACTTCCTTTTAATCGGTGGTTTTCAAACTGCCAGTCACAAGGCATTATTAATGGGTTTGTCAACCAGTTTAGGGTCACCACCACCATGTTTTTAAAAGAAATACAAGAGAAGACTCTGTAAGTGCTTTTGTTTCAATTATTTATGCATTTAGGTACCTATGTGCTTGTACGGTTTACTCTGAGTGGTGGTCGGGAAAGTTCCAAGTTTTAACTGTCCTCACAGGACAACAGAAACTCTAAGGCAGGCTCAGACTGCAACGCTCATGGTTGGCAATTTCTCCCAAGTGCTTAAGGAAGAGCAGTTGGAGAAGAAAGGTACTTTGGTTTAGGCGAGCTGTCAACCTGGGAGTTCAGAAAGGCACGGGGGCGGGGACGGGGGAGGGGGGAGGGGGAGGGGGGGCGGAGGGGGGCGGGCTGTGCGAATGACACTCGCCCACTGCCGGCACAAGCTTGGTGAACGCTTCTGATCAGGGTCACTGACAATACTCAAAAAGGAGCTCCAAACTTCTTAGCTGATCTCCACGGTGAAAGTTCGTGCCAAGCCTGAATGCTGTGAGGAAAAGCCGAGAAGGCTATTATTTCAAAGCTGGTGCCTGAAAGTGGGGAGGAGAGACTCCACAAAACCAAGCGGCCTGCTTCAACAGAGTAATCACGATGGATTATTAGTTCAAGCAAGTTGTACAAAGGACCCTGGAGTTCACAATGGGGAAAAATAAGTAAGTCATCAAAGCTTTTATAGTAGACTGTTTTTGGTAAATGTAAAAAACATTTTTTTTTTTTAATGAGCATGGCTCCGAAATCTTGAATGGGTCAGCTCACACCGCATGGCTGCCGCCAGCCGCACTGCAGTCCCCCTGGATATTCCCCACCACCAGAACTTATTTTTAAATTTCAAAAGACTTTAAGGACACCGTTAACCACCGAAGTACTGGCGTGTGGTTATAATTCAGCCAATCGAGCTGCGGAGTCTGTGATGAAAACCAGTTGCCATAACAGTGTTCCCATAGCGACCCTCGGGGACCGGCGCTGGCTCCTGACGCTCTGGACAGCTGGAAACTCTTACATAAATATGCCGTGAGAAAGTGCTTATAGTTCAAGACTCGCGGTATGATTCCATACCGTGCATTTCTAGTCCACGAGGGGCTTCATGGGAGTATCCCAGGGGAGGCACATCTTCAAGATTCAAAGGAAAGAGCCGCACTGAAACTTAACGCTCCCCTTTCACTCGAACTGCCCCCCAAAGTTCTCCCACCTTCCACCTTCTATGTTAAGAAGCATTAAAAGGGGTGACTGTGTGGCTGAAAAGGAGCCAGTGATTGGAATCCCCGAATTCAAATCTACCAAAGACTCCGAAACACTTTGCTGTGGTCTTTTCTAAGCTGCTTCCTCTCAGAATAAATTATTCCTTTCTTTCAAATAAAAAGACAGTTGTATTTCTAAAGTATTTACTGAGGTCAAAACCCAAGGCAACCTGAAGTGTGAGAGCAGGTCCAGAAGCCACCAGAAGGAAGCACTTAACGCTAAGAAGCCCTGCCATCAATCCTGTTTCCTATTCCTCCAAATTCCCACTGAGTTCAGAGCCTGCAGCAAATCCCTAAGCTCTGTGACCAGGGACAGCTGCCTTCGTAGCCCTGGTCTCTTGGGGCCTCCCCCTTCTTCTTTGGAGATCTGGACCATCCTCATTCTCTCTCAATCATGTTTGGCCTCAACTTTATTTTCCTAACTTTCCCCAAAGACCGAAAGCAGAGCCCTGCCACAGGCTCTGTGTTGCAATGCTGAAAAACACCACTTGGTCTTTACAGTTGGCAAGAACATTCCCAAGAAACGCAGTAATACTTCTGAGAGAAAGCCAGCATTTTATTAAATTTGAATCCAGAGAGACAGAACTCCTTTGACAGGAATCTAGGCCGGCAATAATGAGGAAAGGGAAAGAACAGTTACTTCAGGACTGTGATTGATTTTTAAAGGATGCCTTTATCGTTTTAAAAACAGCTAAAACCAGAATATGTAGTATCTGAACTAAAACTTTCATGATTTGGAGAATGCGGGAGGTCACTATTCTATAGAGCCACATGATTATTTGCACTTACCAGAAGACCTTTAATTTCAGGGAAATGGAAAACTTTTCTATGAACCTGCTTCCCTCTACCCAAGCCCAAAATGGTTAACATTCACAGGACTGTAGAATGTCACCATTTTTTTTTTCAAGCCTTCTACCCATACTGATCAATTTTAGAAGGTACTGGTGTCACATAACAGTTTCTTCCTTATGAGGAAATATTAGCAGCAAATGGGAAGACAACGTGAAATTAACGAACTACCGTGCTGTGGCCTGACGTGAATAAAGAAAAGTAATCTGGGGAGTGTTCATGCAACACTATTTATCAACAGGCCCTACCCAACACGATACAACTGAAGTCTAGACTAGCGTCCTATGTTTTGAGAGTCTGTCTCTCATCTGCTCTAGAGTAAGCTCCCGTAAGTTCTAATTAATCTGATCATAAGAAATGGTTTCCAAAGTGGGGAGTGGGGTAGGGAGTAAGCCTGATTCAGTCAGGGCAGTGGGCTTCAGCCCCCCGTGCAAAAATCCAGCAGACACGATCAGATAGGCACGGCTATACGCTGGCGACCAGGAGTGACTTTCAAGCCTTCCCAAAGGGGCCAGAGGAGGGGACGGCGCATCTGTGTGCATCTACACGCTTCTACTGCTCCGCCGACCCTGGCTCCTACCGCATCCTCCCACCTTTTCAACTGAGCACCCGCGGGAGGTGGGCGCGGTCCCAGAGCCCGGACGGAGGCCTGAGCCACAGAACCTTAACGAACGTGTCCGCTACGAAGGCTGCCGCTGCCACCACCACCGCTATGCCGCCACCCTTCTGTGAGCACACGCGGCCTCTCAACGCAGGCCTCGCGAAAGCTACTCTGGCTACACGCTAACGACCAGGACGCAACGACCAATATTCACGAAGGTCTCATTCGCCAGGCAGCGCGCTAAGCATTTTATTTCACTTGAACACAACGGCGTTCCGAGGTATATACTACGCTTAGTAACTACCACTGCAGACAGGGAAAATGAGGCTGAGAACATGAAGTTACTCGCCCACGGTGGCGCGCTCGGTGGGGGGCGGAGCGCTGGAATCTCCAGCTTGGAAGTTGTGGCTTGGGAGCCCCCACCTGGCTGCCGTCCGATGGCGCCACTCCACCAAGTCAGGTGTGTTCCCCTCACCCACCTTCCTCTGGGAACGGAGTCCTCTCGACTGCCCGGGCATAGCCATTCATCACCATGATCTGGGTAGGACACCGTGAGCTTCAGAAGTCCTCATCTGAGGAAAGTCAGACCCGTGACCTAGGACTCGGGCAGTAACAAGGGTCCCGGAATCCCGCTCCTCTGCCGGGCAGCTGGCAGCTGGGAGCCGCAGTCCACCGTGGGCCCGGGGACGGCGACACGGGCAGGCAGGCCTATTCTGGGAAGAACCAGGGGCATCAAAATGTCCCCATCCTTGGCTGGCTTGACAATCCATTTCCCCACCTTGAACCTTGATGCACTGGGTTTATGTAATTTAAACTCCTGTTGGGATACCATCTTTTTCAAACTTCTATTTCCTATGAATTCTATCTGTCCCAAGTGATGACGAACATTAAGATTTACACTCCTTACGAGGCAAAAGCCTTGAATGCCAGAAAACAACACTCCACAGTGATAACATTTACATTCAAATTCTACTGCAAGATGGCAAAAGTTCAGCAACATTTAAGGACTATAAAGTTTCATTAAATGGTTCCATATTTTCATTGAAATATATAAAAATATCTTTTATAAATACTACATAAAAGACAATGTGAAAATTACCATATTTTACAGAAATAATTAAGTCCATCCTCAAATGTTCCTTTATAATCACCTGCCAACTCTCAGGTTTAGAGGGGAAAAGTCATTTTAAACCCCCTTCTGTGACAGTTGTCTACACATTTAAATTACGAGGAAAAGTCTTCAGAACTTAATTTTTTGATTAAAGTAAATGACACAAAAATCAGTTTGCAGCCAGATGTGATATGAGAGCCAACGCTGTTTCTTAAAACCAAGAGGACTGCATTAGGTAGAACTCAAACTCAAGAAACTCCTTTTTTTTCTTCTTCCCTCATTCCTGTTGGTAATTCCAGAAGTCCGTCCCACGTTCACTTCAGTTTCTCGTCACTTATACGCCACACACAGATTTCACAGCGCATTGTACTCCACACATTTTGATGGATCTGTAGGGAAGTGCTTCTGGCAGATGGTCATTAACCTCTTCAAACCCTAAGCAAATAAGGAAAATAAGGACTGGTTATGAACTACTATTCTTAATTGCCCTTCTCAGTACCCACTGGTTTACCAGTGTCTCCACTCCAGTGTAGCAGCCCCCAGCAAGACCACTCAGATGCACACGCAGAGAAATATTTGCTCACGTGCACCCAAGAGAAGCACAACACCTTCACAACAGACCTGCTCGTAGTAACAACAGAGCGCTGGAAACCCAAATGTCCGCAAGAAGAGAATGTGTGAATACGGTCTAGTATGGCCACCAAAGGAACATGTGACAACGTAAAAATGAGCTAGCTAGAACTCCAGCAGGTTCCACCGCAGAGGTAAGCCCAGCTCAAGCACCCACTGTACGTACTGAGACAGCAGCTCTCCTTTGTATCTAACAAGTCCTGCGTGTATGTACATTCCTTGTGACAAATGAGAAAAGAGTCACAAATCATCTTCTGTGCTGCCTGAGGGAACTGTGTCGATGAGGGATTCTGATTGAGAACAACTGATACACATACACCTTAGAAACAACGCTGAATATGAAAAGCAAGCGGCAAATCTACGTAAGTATAATGTCATTTTAATGAAACTGAAAAACTGTTGAACAAAAGGTACTGCTTATAAATATACACAGAGCGTGGTGGAATTACTTTTGAAAAAGCAAGGCAACAACAAACAAATTCAGGGTAACAATTACTTCTGGGGTAGAGGAGGGAAACAGAGTCAACGATCTAGTTCTTAAGCTAGGAATAAGGCCTTTAGATATTATTTATTTCATAACTTATGTATTACATGTATTCTTTTGTGTATACCAAATATTACATGATAAAAGCATTTAAGATTTTTTTTTTAGAGAGAGAGTGAGAAGTGGGGGAGAAGAGAGGGAGAGGGAGAGAGGGAGAGGGAGAGAGAATCTTAAGCAGTCTCCACACACAGCATGGAGCCCAACATGGGGCTCGATCCCATGACCCTGAGGTCATGACCCGAGCTGAAACCAAGAGTCAGACACTCAACCAACTGAGCTATGCAGGCACGCCGAAAAAAACATTCCAATATCATCAAAAAAACAGAATACAAATCCCACACATGACTCGGCCGACAGAATACAAATCCCACACATGCCTCGGCCGATCCTTCGGAATTCAGCAGAGGTACTCCTGCACTGACCCTGTTCTGGCATCGGCTACCATGCTTTGATTCTCTTCAGGCCACTACGATACACAGAATTGTCAGGACCTCACAAATGTCAAGTGCCTTCTATCTCTTCTGCAGTAAGGCCAGTTCTCAACCAGCCAGTAACTCTGCAGTGACTTTAAATGGATGACAAGAACTGTCACTATTAAAATTGATTTGGTCTCTTTCAGCTCATCTTTCAATCTGTGATCTTTCAACATCCTTGGCTGGCATCTGGTTTTTAGTCATTCTTCTTAGCTTTCTCATCCTCCACTGAGCAATCACTAAGTCATGACCCAAGTTCACACACAGCAGAGGGACAAGAACAGAAACCTGCAACATGCCACGATAGACCTCTCCAGTGTCCAGAACAATTCCGGGAAGAGCTTTGCAAACCAGCAATGAATCCTATTAACTCTTTCACCTACCAGTCTATAAACTTCCTTGCTTACAAGGAGGTGCTCTGTCCAATGTTTTATTGAATTCTATATATAAACCACCACCACCAAGAATAGCAGTGCTTAATTTTAATGACTCACAAGGCAACTTTGGGCACAAATTATGTTAAGGTTTCTCACCCTGGGTTCACAAGAACTGAAACCACCCAGTTCCTACCACACTGACAAGAACAATGAGATCCTATCACAGGCCAAAGGCAGACTATGGTCAGAGCTCTATCGATACTGAATATGGAAGTGTATACAGCACACTGCCTGATACTTAACTAGTTTTCTCTCAGGATTCATTTTCTTTCCTCAAAATGATATGATGAAATATCATCAGCTCTCACAACGAGACAGGGCTTCACGGCTAGCAGGAAAAGCCATGTGTGGCTATCATCACACAACACAATCACAACAGGGCGTCCCTGGCAGTCTGAGGAGAAAGGGCAAAACAGTGCCTAGAAACGTACGGTGATGTAAGAGGGCTCTAAAACATCAAGCATTTAGAACTCTTACTCTGTAATCACGTAAGTATGCAAACAAAGTTCAAGCTCAGGGACATCACCAAAAGCAAAGCGAAACAAGCAATAACAACAAAAAGTCCCTGCAAAATCTCTTCAGGGCCACAGTAACTAGACAACACCAATCAATAGAACTCCCTTCTATGAACTGAACTATAATCGATCAGATGCAACATCAGAGACTCATGACTTTCAAACATTTTACTCAAGGTCCTTCTGTAGATTCAAAGAGCGTCCACATTCTGGGACTTAAAAACCAGGAGTCTGGAAGGTTATCTTTCAGCCAGTATCCAAGACGGCACCTGCAGGCGGTGCACAGACAGACCATGTGATTCGCTCTGTTCCGCGTTTACGTCTTCTCATTGTTGTCCCCTCTGCTAACCAGGTATTTGCTTTAGGCTAAAGACCATTCCCTCTCACAGTCCAGCTTCTCCTGCTGGGAATTCTCATCATGTGTGTGCAGAATTGTGATTTGTAGCTATGGAAATAGATGTGATAGCACTAATCTGGCATCTTAACTTTTCCGAACAAATAGGTGAGAAGAGAGAAGGCTAAGAAAGAACGCCCTGATGAAATCCAAATAGTCTCAGTCAGCCACGAAACATGGCAAGAATTATTATGAGCAAATGAAAGGCAGACTGGTGTCAGGACTGCTGGAGGTAGTTTTTCTTGTCAGAAATGGAAACTTGGCTGTTTGCTCCTTATAGAAGATATTTGTGATGCTTATTTAACCCCACTAAACAGATTCTAGGATTTAAAAATAAATACCAGTATCCTGTCTGAAATCTTAGCTGCCACAAGGTTGTGAAATTCAACAGTGTGAGTCATAAATAGTTACCACGAAACATTACAATATATTTTTGCAATAGGGATTGATAGGATGCAGCACAAATTTTTAAAGGGGTGTAATGTCAGGACAGCATATGGTTATTTTCCAAATGGAAACAAATCTTTTCAACCAGATCCCTCAGGATTTCAGTTTCAAATTACCTGAGGATGCTTAAGCCAGTAAGACAATGAGCTGCTTACTTTAGCTTACTGCAAAGAGCTTCTTAAAAACTGGTGCTATTAAATATCATTTTTATTTCCATGTAAGCAATACATATATTTAATAAATCTTTTTTCAGTACCGACAGGGTGCCAAGCACTGTTCCAGGCTGAGAGAACACAGGGAACAAAGCAGAAAAAAATCCCACACATTGAGATTATATTCCAATGAGGGAACGCAGACAAGAAACAAAACGAATATGTAAACCACCTCATGTGAGATTATGATAAATGCTCTGGAGAAAAACAAAGCAGGGAAGAGGTGTGTGTGCATATGGCGCGTGGCCAGAAGGACTCTGGCTTTAACTCCATATGAACTGGGGAACCACTGCAGAGCTATGAGCAAGACAGCGCCATAATCCGATTCATACTTTAATGGATCACTCTGGGTGCTGTGCAGATACTGAAGAGGGGCAAAGATACGGGGCGCCTGGCTGGCTCAGTCAGTGGAGCATGCAGCTCTTGATCTCAGGGTCGTGAGTTCAAGCCTTGTGTTGGGTGTAGAGGTTACTTAAAAATAAAATCTTAAAAGGAAAAAAAGGGGAAGGGCAAGGGTAGGAGCTCCGAGCCCAGGCAGGAGACGCTGCAATAATCCAAACAAGAGACGTCGGTGGCCGACCCCAGGTGGCAGCAGTGACGGTGGTGAGAAGGGAACAGACTGCAGATACACTGTGAATGTAGAACCATCAAGGTTTGCCAGCACACAGGATATAGACTAAGCAATAATTCCTTGTTTTGTATATGTATCATTATTTTCTTAAAGTCACGTATTACTTAAATAATGGCAGTCCTCTGCCTCACCCTTTCCAATCCCCCCATTCCAGCACCCCAGAGATAATCATTTCAAATCTCTTAAGTGTTTCTTTCGGTATTTACTGCCATCTTTCTAAACACTATACTGACAGTGCTTGACTTTTTCTGTCTGTACGCTTAATCCTTAAACCACACCCACTGGCCCCTCACAGACAGACAGACAGACACACACACACACACACACACACACACACACACACACACACACTTTCTCTTTCCTATCTTCCCCAAATACAATTACTAGTGAATGCAATATTCAGGACTTACTGCAGATGTCTACCCAAATGTTGTTCAAAGCAGAGCCACAGAGTATACTATGACAGTATGTCCTTTCCTATCTTTCCCTATCTTTTTGCTTGTTTATGTAGGTATCACCATTTCACTCTTCCACAGTGAAACTACACTCAAAATGGCTGAACACAACA
Source organism: Panthera uncia (assembly GCF_023721935.1). Taxonomy (NCBI): domain Eukaryota; kingdom Metazoa; phylum Chordata; class Mammalia; order Carnivora; family Felidae; genus Panthera; species Panthera uncia. The sequence goes on along the minus strand of NC_064809.1, from coordinate 12,324,844 downwards.
GGTAATACATCTGTTCCATTTTTCTCCTGGAGCCCTCTAGGTGTTCCAACCTAGAACAAATGAATTCCAGATCTCTTTGCACCGTGACCATCCTAGAGCATGCCTTCCCCTTCACCCGGGCAGTTCCTTCCACCCCAATCCTGTGCTGGATCTGGTTTCCTGGATCTTTTTTATCTCCCTCCCTCATCTTGGTGGAGCACATCCTCAAGCAGAGGCAATCCAACACAGTGGAGTGAGGATTACCCACGTTCCAACCCGAACTCCAACACTTACTAGCTGTGTGGCCTTGGGAACTAACTTCTCCATGGCCCCGTTTCCCCACTTGTAAAACAGAAATTATCCCATCAACCTCATATTATTGCTCTCAAGTGAAGTGAAGCACACAGTAGGTACTAAATAAATGTTAGTTATAATGATTCCAAGGAAGGGTATTTGAGAGGTCACATTTTTAAAACATTCTGAGACTCGTCTGAAAATTTCTTCAGCCCATCTTCACACTTAATTGCCAGTTTAGACAGGAATACGACTGAGTTGAAAACTATTTTCCTTCTGTTACCCAGGTATTATTTCACGGTCTCGCAGCTTCCAGTACTGCTAATGAGAAGGGCAACAGCTTTTTAATTCCCGAATCTTTGTAAACCACCTGTTTCTTTTCTCCAGAAGCGTTTAAAGTCTTTTCTTTATCGTTAGCCTTCCAGGGTTCTACTGTGTTAGGCCTTGATGGGAGATCTTTCCTATTCATTTGCTATTATTCAGATTTCTCTGAATTTCTCTGTTCACTTTTTCCTGGAACCTGAATAGTGTGATCCTCTAGACTGATTCCCTTGTTCTCTTATCCTTCTTTTTTTTTTTTTTTTTAATTTTTTTTTTCAACGTTTTTTATTTATTTTTGGGACAGAGAGAGACAGAGCATGAACGGGGGAGGGGCAGAGAGAGAGGGAGACACAGAATCTGAAACAGGCTCCAGGCTCCGAGCCATCAGCCCCGCGTCGGGCTCTGGGCTGATG